>NC_057808.1:333141145-333441145 GCF_018294505.1 Triticum aestivum | reverse complement strand
TCGTGGAAGCAAAACCGTGCCTCTCACGGAAAAAAAGAGAAAACACTTTTTTTCGTTTCCGAGGAGGCGTGGCCGTGCCTGTCGCAAAAGCACACCCATGTCTCTCGCGAAAGCAAAATCGTGCCTTTCGCGGTAGGAAAAAAACAGAAAACGCGTTTTTTCCATTTCCGAGAGGCACGGCCGTGACTCTCGCGAAAGCACAACCGTGCCTTTCGCGGAAGGAAAAAAAACAGAAAACGCGTTTTTTTCATTTCCGAGAGGCACGGCCGTGCCTCTTGCAGAAGCAAAACCGTGACTCTCGCAAAATAAAAAAACCGCGTTTTTTCGCGAAAAAAATTTCGAAATTTTTTTTTGCTCCAAAAGTTCAGGAAGACCGACGGAAAACCGAAACGTCGAAAAAACCCGTTTAAAAAGCCGAAAATGCGTGTGAAAAAATAAAAATAAAAACAAAATCCGGAGGGAGTGTCGAGAGCGCGACACATGGTGGGCGGCTGGGAGCGCGTCAAGTGGCGCTGGTCGTTGCGAGGCTCCCGAAGGAGCGCTCGTTAATTAGTTGCTCTCCCGTACACGTAGCTCTCTGCGGACGGGGCCGCATGCGTGCCAAGCCGCGATCAGGCCTCACGGACCAACGACACGGACCCGTGGGCCTACCTCGCCGGTATAGCGACGAACTGCCGATGCTTTTCGCTCGAAAGGCCCAGGAGCAAGAGCTCTTTCCTTGCCGTCGACGTCACATCCTCCGCAATCCGGCTCCGCCTCTCCCCACCACAGCTTCCCTCCCTCCCTCGCTGCCCCCTCCCCACTCCACCACCAGCTTCCCGAACACTCTCCATTGATGTTTCTCCGTCCCGTCTCCTCCCCGTCGCTGCGGCCCGCAGGAGCGCCGCCCCCTCGCCACCGCCCGCACACCCGCCTCCCCGCCTCCCTCTTCGACCTCCTCGCCAACCTCCCGGCCTCGCTCGCGCTCGTCGGGCCTGTGGCGGCGGCCGCCGCGGCCATCGTCGTCTCCTCCATCGCCTCCCCGTCCTCCTACCTCCGGAGCGGCCTCCCGCCTCCTTCTCCCCACAGCTCCCCAGATCACAAGGACGACGGGTAGCATTCTTTTTTTTCCAGCAAGTATCTTCACCTAGTTATAACAAATGTACATTAAAAAAACAGGCGATTTTCATTGGCTTTGTCCCATGCCATCTAATACACTCATATGATACCATGTTTGGATTTATCTTTCTTTTTCTCTCTATATGTATTTTGAATTTGGGTATGAACATTTAAGGACTATGGACACACGTGAATGTTGGTATCACGTATAATGTTGGTATCACATTTAAGGACAAAAAATAATATCTTGAACATTTAAATTTGGTTTTTGAAACATGGTATCACGTGAATGTTGGTATCACATATATATTCCTGGTATTTAGTGATACAATTTCAAACAATTATCTTTGAGTGTTTTTCTTCGACCCGGACTAGGACAGAATCACATCATGCTAAATTCTCCACACGTTTTTATTGCTATACTCACCCAAACAAGCCGTTACATGCATGGTTAGGGGTGCTTCTCAAATATTTGGTCACCCTAGGAGGCCTCTCATGCCCTAGGTTTCTGAATGGTAGACCTTATGCTCTAGACATCATGGTCTTTCAACGCTATTTTTGTTGCACATGGGCTCCAACTTGGGCCACATGTCCTATGGGCAACTGCTCCACAGTTTTTTGTCCATTTAATTGGGCCTTACGGGGTATCTGAGAAAATTTTGGAAATCTGAGAATTTTTTTGGAAATCTGAGAAATTTTTGGAAATTCATGAACATTTTTTTTAATCTGAGAACATTTTTAAAATAAAAATGATTTTTTTTCAAATTTGTATTTTTTTAAATGATTTCTTTCAATTTGGGTACATTTTTCTAGAAAGTCAGTACATTTGAAATCCAAAATTTTCAAATTCTTTGGTTGTGTGGACCCGACCGATCGCCAATCAACGGATGGACTCCGCCGCCGGCTCCAAACACAGCTCCTCGTAGACGACATCAACCAGGTCAGAGTCCTCAATGCCTAGCCGCCTCATCATCTCCTCAAGACCACCATCCGCCATCACTGAATCAACTGCCTATGTCACCATGGGAACCTTAGAAGCATCGGTTAGAAGAGACCTCCAACTACCCAACTCAAAACCAGTAGGCAAGGCCTGACAGTGCTTTGTGGGCTCCCCTTTGTCAGCACCTCGCATGTAAAGCTTCACTGAGCCTTTGGTTGTAGTAATTCTGTTTTGTATGTAAAGTTTCGTATGTTTAGATTTATACCATATTCGGCAACCCTCCACTCCTCCACCACAGAGCGGAGCGCCATACTAGCCGCTCCCCAAGCATGTCTCTCTGCTCCGGAGCGGAGTTACGAAGCAGAGGGAGTCCAAACATGCCCTTAGTATCTTGCACCACAGGTAACTAAAACGAAGCTTCACCAAGAGCTCCCAACTCTCGCTGCTGAGATTAGTGCACACACCGCGAACACTCACAGACAGTCCGGTTGACGGTGCGTGTGCCGTGATGAGCTACACGTATGAATAGATAACAAGCATACACATGTGTACCTTTTCTTACATTGGCGGATGATGACGGTTCTAAAAGTAAGCCGTTCCTTCATTTATTTATACAAGGCCGCTATTGAATATACGGTTTGCATCTATACAAGGCCATCAATAGTAATCGAGGAAAGAATTAATGATATTTTCTCGTACTAGCAACTTGTTTAATACTTGCATGCATGTCGTCATAATAACACTAGCTACCTCCTCCACTCAGTTTCCTTGCATGCATGTTGCGTATTAATGATCTTAGTAAACGAAAAAAAAGTTGGCTTGCAAAGTATGCATTAAATTTTACCTTAGTACCTGTAATATGAGTTTGTGGCTTTGTATATAAAAATGGAGGGAGTGGTGCCTTCGTTGCAGCTATTGTAGCTGTGAATCCCCCGTTTTGAGTCATCCGAGTTGCTTTTTGACCTTATAAAAATTAAAAGTTTAAAACACATACACTGTATAGTACTTCCTCCGTTCCTAAATAAGTGTCTCAACTTTATTGTACTGAGCTTGAGACACTTATTTGAAGATAGAGGGAGTACCAAGACACTTATTTAAAGACGGAGGGAGTACTGAGCTTGTGACTCTTATTTAATGACGGAGAGAGTACTTAGTACAGATATGCTCGTTTGATTTTCAGTTGGATTTTAAAATGCACGGGAGGGACCAAAGACGCGCCGGGAAACCCCGGCTAGCCGCTCGAACGTTCCTCCCGTCTGTCCAGGCACTCAGCCCCGCACGCACGGCACCGCATGCATGCCCGCCAGCGCTCGGCGCCACGCCCACGCCCACGCGGTCGTTGCTCTCCAGTCTCCACCGCCACATCCCTCCCCGCTCCCGCCCACGCCCACCAGAAGCCGCTCCTCGTGGCCCACGCAAGCCACCTTCCCCGCCACCGTACGCGTAGCTCTCGGCCGACGGGCGCGCGCCAAGCCGCGGTCAGGCCCCACGCACCAGCGACACGGACCCGTGGGCCCGCCCCGCCGGTATAGCGACGAACTGCCGGAGCTTTTCGCTCGAAAGGCCCAGGAGCCCTTTGCTTCCCGTCGACGTCCCGTCCTCCCCTTTTTGCCAATCCGGCTCCGCCTCTCCTCACCACCGCTTCCCTCCGCTCCCTCCATCGCCGCCCCCCACTCCACCACCAGCTTCCCGAACGCTCTCCGCTGATGCTTCTCCGCCCCGTCCCCTCCCCGCCGCCGCCCCGCTTCCCCGCCGCCGCGGCCCGCAGGAGCGCCGCCCCAGCCACCGCGCCCTTCTTCCTCGTGCTGCGGCGCCGGCAGCGGCGGCGCCGCCACCGCCCGCACGCCCGCCTCCGCGCCTCCCTCTCCGACCTCCTCGCGAGCCTCCCGGCCTCGCTCGCGCTCGTCGGCCCCGCGGCGGCGGCCGCCGCGGCCGCCGTCGTCTCCTCCATCGCCTCCCCGTCCTCCTACCTCCGGAGCGGCCTCCCACCCCCCAGCTCCCCCGATCACGAGGACGACGCCGCGGCCGCCGGCGAGTGGATCCTCTTCACCAGCCCGACGCCCTTCAACCGCTGCGTGCTGCTGCGGTGCCCGTCCGTGTCCTTCGAGGACGGGGGCGTGCTGCTCGACGGCGTCAACGAGCGCCTGCTCACCCAGGACCGCCACTACGTCAACCTCAGCCGGGGCAGCATCCCCGCCGCGCCCGCCGGGCAGGGCGCCGGCGAGGTGTCCTACCAGCGCCTCTGCATCCCCCTGGAGGACGGCGGGGTGATCGCGCTTGACTGGCCTGCTAATCTGGATCTGGACAAGGAGCATGGGCTCGATTCCACGGTGCTCCTCGTGCCCGGCACCCCCGAGGGGAGCATGGACAGGGGCATCGAGATGTTCGTGCTGGATGCGCTCAAGAATGGCTACTTCCCCATTGTCATGAACCCCAGAGGCTGCGGCGGATCACCGCTTACTACACCAAGGTGAAGTTAGTCACCATAGCTCTTTCACAGTCTGCGATTCCGCAAAGTTAGCACGCATATCATTGTTGGAGTAAATTACTAGGCGTCAGAAACAGTTCTGTATGCCCAATTTCCCGGCTATTATATCGCGGTGGCAGAAACAGTGATTAAGAGTGAACTGTATGTATCTGGAAATGGCTATATTATTTGTTGCTTGGATCATATTTACAAACTTGAGTACTAAATTGACCAAGATATATTCTTATAGGAAATAGCATATGCTTGCTGTCTGTACATAATTTTGAATTTTGGTACTCCCCTCTCTGAGACCAAGGCTATAGTAGTACTATAGAAAATTTACGTTTATGAGAGCCAAAACAGATCAGTAAGTGCAGCTTCAAAGCTGTAGGAAGTACTCCCTCCGTCCCATAATATAAGATGTTATTACATCCAATATGTGAGTATATTGAATGTAATAAGATCTTATATTATGGGATGGAGGGAGTATTTTGTTATTGCAACGTGATATTGTCAAGTAAAGTTCAGCCAGTGTAGCGAAGCATAGTATTACTGTACTAGTTTCTTACCTGTTACTGTTATTTTATCGAGCCGTAAGCAATCATTTGTGATACTGAGAATTCTTGTAATCCGGAAACATCAGGGGACCTCTAGTGATTGCTATGCCGTCGACTTAATTCACCCCTTCTATAGAGGAACATTATTGCAACACTGATGATTTTTGCGTTTCGACCCCCAGTGATTTTCGGCTAGCTCCGCCACTGGTTGCAATGACATATATCTTGCCTAAAATTGCAGCTCTTCTAAACAAACTTCTTATGTAGGTTATTTACAGCGGCTGACAGTGATGACATCTGCACAACGATCCGCTTTATAAACAGCAAAAGGCCATGGACGACAATAATGGGTGTTGGGTGGGGTTATGGAGCCAATATGCTGACAAAGTACCTTGTGGAAGCTGGAGAGTCTACTCCTCTTACGGCTGCTGTTTGTATCGACAATCCTTTTGACCTACAGGAAGCAACAAGAACATTTCCTCATAATATCGCTCTTGATCAAAAGCTCACAGCTGGCTTGGTTGATATTCTGCGTGCGAATAAGGTTGTGACCCCACACTAGTAGTATCTCCTTTCCACATCTTGTTAACAGAACAATAGCGTAAGCTGTGCATGTTAAATAACTTGACCAGCCAGCTGCCCCTGAGATGGCCTGCATTTGCAAGCAGTCTTTCTTCTCCAGAGTAGGACATTTAGTCTGTTTTATTGTTTCAGGAACTCTTTCAAGGAAAAGATAAAGACTTTGATGTCCAAAAGGCTTTATCGGCGAACTGTTTGCGTGACTTTGATGGAGCAATATCCATGGTTTCACATGGGTTTGCTAATGTTGATGACTTCTATTCGGAAAATAGCGTGAGGCCTTTAGTTGCTGGTGTGAAAATACCTGTACTCTTTATACAGGTATAAGCCTAAAATATTACACATCATACCAGTCTAATGTTCTTTTTGAATTTTTTATATCAATCCAATGTTAGGATATGTGAATGTATTAACTCCCAGATTATGCTAAAATCCAGCTACATGCTCTGTCAATACTGCCTTTCTGGTTATCTAACTTTGAAGCCATATCTTGCAGAGTGATGATGGGACTGTGCCACTTTTGTCAGTACCGCGCAGTTCAATATCAGAAAATCCTTTTACCAGCCTTCTCCTTTGTTCTTGTGTACACTCAACTGGATTCACCTTTGAGAGATACACTGAATTATGGTGCCAGAATCTTACCCTAGAGGTAAACATTGCCATTTTTTATTTTGACTCCAATAGAGACATTTTTGTACCTCCTCAAAGAAGAGTTTATATTTTATCTTCAACGTGATCTCTACCCCAGCTCCCTGCTGTTGAAGGTTTCCACATAAAGAACAACAAAACGTGATTGTTATGTGTGTGGGCACGCACACTTGCATGCTTACTCATAATGTGTTAGCTGACTCTCTTGAGACTGCTTTATCCCTCTTCTCTGATCTACTAGTGTTTATTTGACTACTTATTTAGATGCATGAGTTGATCCATTTTAAGTGATGGCACCAAACTCTGTTGCTTGCAGTCTCCATGGTATTTAGCATTCTTATGGATCGCTTCTGCAATTACTTATTTCATGTTGTCATGTTGCTCATTTCAGCTGTCACGTTAAATTGGTCTTTGGGTTTATGCAGTGGTTGTCAGCAGTGGAGTTTGCTCTTCTTAAGGGTCGTCATCCGCTTATCAAAGATGTGGATATCACTGTTAACCCATCCAAAGGTCTAGCATTCACCGTACCTCAACCGAATGATAAGAAGGTCCCCAAAGATGACAATTTTCATGAGCAAGCTCAGTTTTTTCTCTCTAATAATTTTCCCCATGGAATAAATGGGCTGCTCAATGATTCTGCAAATGAATATTCTGGTGCTCAAAACAGCGAAAATGGGCTGCTCACTGTTTCTGCAAATGGATATTCTGGTGCTCAAAACAGCAAAAATGGGTTGCCCACTGATTCTGCAAATGGATATTCTGGTGCTCAAAACAGTGAAAATGGGCTGCTCACTGATTCTGCAAATGGATATTCTGGTGCTCAAAACAGCAAAAACAGGCTGTTAGAAGATAATGGTGACGTAGGCAGGATACGCAAAGAGGCTGATGAAGAGGAGCTAGAAGAGATTCCTGAAGATGTTGAAAAAGGTCATGTACTACAATCAGCAGGTCTTGTGATGAATATGCTGGATGCTACAATGCCCGGCACTCTGGATGATGATCAAAAGAACAAGGTATAGCAGATCTAGATAATATTTTCTGTTGAGTCAAATTTCTCCATGCCTTATAGCATTCCATTCCAAGGTCATAGGCCAGTCATGGAACGTTCTTTTCTGTTCATCGTGTAAATTATGATGTTTATAGAAATACTGAGTTTTTAATAGGAAAACTCAAATTTGCTTGCTGTAGTCTTGTGAGTGCGTCAAGTTGCTTACATGTTTCTTTCTTGTCATAAGGTTATGGTGGCAGTAGAACAAGGCGAATCCCTTGTGAAAGCTCTAGAAGAAGCTGTACCTGAAGATGTGCGTGAAAAGCTTACGTCGTCTGTGACTGAAATTTTACAATCTAAACGACACAATTTCAATTTGGATGCATTGAAGCGCGGCTGGACTAATGCAAGATCAACCACCAAGAGAGTGGTCCAAGAAAAGGTCAAAGAGTCAGATCATGAGAGTGGAGCTAAGGATGCCAAAATTATTGACCAGAACAGGAGTATTACATCCATTGGTGAGGGAGACCAAAAAGATACTAATCTGACCTCAAACAACAACAATCCTGCTGAAGGTATTGATTTATCACAAGCAAAGCCTTACCAAGCTTCTGGACCTGTAGGAACTGGAATTGAAACGGGAAGTGAACAGACTCAACTCGATAAATCTGAGAAAGATAACTCTGGAGTGAATGAAAGCAGTGAAGAGAAGCAAGAGGCCGATCAGGGCAGTGTAACAGATCCAAAGCATCTTTCCGATGATCCATCAACAGCCAACTCAAACGGAACTCCCAGGGAGCGAGTGCAGTCGGCAGATTCTACAGCAGAGCAGAATCCAGAGTCCAATATGGTAGACAAGGAAGTTGATGTAGTTCATGCCAATGAAGATAAGGTTGCACTTAATGTTGTTGATCAGAGCACGCAAATCTCTAAAACAGAAGAATCTAAACATCCGTCAGTTAATAATGTGAGACAGGCATTAGATGCCTTAACTGATTTTGATGACTCGACTCAAATGGCTGTCAATAGTGTGTTCGGAGTTATTGAAAATATGATTGACCAGTTTCAAAAGCACAAGGACTCTGAGGACAGGGAAAAATCTGATGGAGCCACCGATAAACCTCCGGTGGATGAGACAGAGTCTGATGTGATGGTGGATGTGGACAATGAGTTAAGTAGAAAGGACAAAAATCCATCATCATCTGGTGAATCACAACATAATACTTCTGTTAAAGCTCGTCCAATCATGTCTGAAGATCATAATTTTAGTGAGAAAAAATCTGATTTGAACACTGTTCCACCTTTGAAAGGAAAAATCAGAAGTTCTCAAAGAAATATACCTGGAAATAATGTTGATGGTGATGTTGCAAAGATGGTGAGTGGCTCACCTGATTACTTGTTGGATGTAGCTGCCAGTTCTTATCTGAAGGTGCAGTATGCTTTGTACCTTCATGAATATCTTACAAGACAACTGCAACTTCAGTCACCAGATTTGAACTCGGCAACTGATCTTTTCCTTGATCCGCAAGAGGGTAAATGGAAACTAGCAGATCAAATGGACAATGTGCAAGGTGACATTTCTATATCTGGAAAATATAGCTTCGTCAATGAAGAGATCAAGCATGCAGATTCCTCCCAAGCTCCACCTAGGACAGGCGATGTTATTTTGCCACCATACTCAGCTCTGCGAAATTTTGCAGACTCTGAAACCAAAAGGAAGGTAATTGAGAAGTTGCCTGGTAATGCTTTGAGACAGACACTCACATACTTTATTACTGATGAGTTAACAAATACTCTCAAAACTGAAGTTGGTCGCAGACTGGGGATAACAAAAGCTGACAAACTTCAAAGAAGTCTTGCACATGATGTAGAACGACTCGCTACTCAAGTTTCTAGAACTATTGTCCATGACTCTGAGTTATACAGAGCAACATCTGTGCAGAGGAATCCAACGACTGTGAAATTTGGTGTGGTCCATGGCGAAAATGTTGTTGAAGCTGTATCAACTGCAGTTCTGCGATCTCATGATCTGAGAAAGGTTCTTCCAGTGGGTGTGATAGTTGGTGTAACTTTAGCGTCCTTGAGAAACTACTTCCACGTTGGTGTTTCTAAGCATGACAACCTTACAAAAGCTGCAGTCAAGTCAGGAATTTTGGATGAGGATCTTATTGTTCAGGATGCCGGCGAAGGAAATATAGATAATCTTTCCACACAGAAAGAAGCAAATGCTGATCTTTGCACACAAAAAGAAACAAATACAGATCATTATATCGAAAAACCCGGTGAGCACAAGCAACAGGAGATAACAAAGTCAGATGGTAAAGGCATGATGGTTGGGGCTGTAACGGCTGCCCTAGGTGCTTCTGCATTCGTAGCACATCATCAAGTAAGCAAATAATGCCATTTTGTTTCATTTTTGTTCATAATTAAGCTGGATGGGAATAGAACACATGGATACTGGAGTCCGGCTCAGCCTTTTGTTTGAACATAGTCCAAATATCTGTAGTATTAGGTACTAGTTCTCATTGATCAGTTGTCACAAGTTCAAGAGTGCACAAAGGTTGTTCCTTACAGTGCGTTCCATGTTGCATATTTGAGTTATTCTTGATTCCTAATTATTATTGTTGAAATATTCTGTTTAATTATTCATTCTAACAATACAGATTTTTTTATATCTCAGCAAAAGAATGCTGAAGAGCATGATAGCATGGATAGCACTCAGCATAATCTTGACGACACTGAACTGGAAAAGAGCCAGAACAACTTAGTGAGAAGCTTTGCTGAGAAAGCCATGTCTGTTGCAGCTCCAGTGGTACCCAAGAAGGGTGGTGGTGAACTTGATCACGATAGGTCTGTTTAATGTTGCCATTGCATTTATCATCTTTATTCTCTCTTTTTTGTCTCTTGAATACCCTTACCATGTCTGTCTTTGGCAACAGGCTCGTTGCTGTTCTAGCTGAACTAGGGCAAAGAGGTGGAATTTTGAAATTTGTGGGGAAACTTGCTCTGCTCTGGGGAGGTATTCGTGGTGCTTTGAGCTTGACTGACAGGCTCATCTTGTTCTTACGTATCAGCGAACGTAACTTATTTCAGAGGTTAGTTCTTCCAACTTATAATTTTCTCCAGAAATATATCCAGATAGAGAAGAAACATAATTCAAATGTTATTTCTTCATCAATAGATTATGTTAGAAGGATATGGAAGTTTTAAAATGTCTGGCAGGATGCCCCTGGGTCGCATTGAATTTTGAATCAGCAAACCATAAGTTCCAATCATTTTTTAGTTTCCTACACTAAATCAATCACCTTGTAGAACTAGTTGCAAGTTTGCGACATGATAACACCATAAGTTTCATATATCAGCATAGCCTTATTTTGTAAGCATCACGAGTGTTATCAATGAATGGCTCGTTCTGTACTGTAGTGGTTATTTGAACAATGGTTTGATTAATTTTTTTCTTACTGAAAGTGTACTATGAAATCAGGAATACTGAACCCACCCCTTCATATATTACCGTGGTGGATTTTCTGCTGATTAGACATGTTAGTTACCCCCTCTATCAAAATATAAGACGTTTTCTGACACTAATAGTGTCATACAGAGGGAGTGTGCATTTTCATGGTAATGTCTTATTATCATGCTGTGCTTAACTCGCCCTTATCAAATTCATAGGATCATGGGATTTTCCTTCATGGTACTTGTTCTATGGTCTCCTGTTGTGATTCCTTTACTGCCAACTCTTGTTCAAAGCTGGACAATAAGCGCTTCAACAGGAATTGTTGGGGATGCTTGCATTATTGGTCTGTATGTCTCTATAATGATACTTGTAATGCTATGGGGGAAAAGAATACGTGGCTATGAGAATCCAGTTGAGCAATATGGGATGAATCTTGCATCTTCATCAAGGGTATGATCATTGCTTAGTCTCGTGTGCAAATATCTGTCAAATGTTCCTGGCACATATACATGACAACTAAACCTTTGATTGCAGCTGCAAGAATTTTTCCAAGGTCTTGTCGGAGGCGTGTCTGTCGTTTGGCTGGTGCATTCGATAAGCATTTTACTTGGCTTTGCAACTTTTCGAGAAGGGACGCCTTCATTCTTACCATTTGATCTTCTCAAATCTTCAAGAAATGTATTGTTGCCAGCTCTTAGAGGGTTTATCACAGCAACTAGCATTTCTGTGGTGGAAGAAGTGGTTTTCAGATCATGGCTTCCAGAAGAAGTTGCAGTTGATCTTGGTTACTACAATGCTATTCTGATGTCTGGAGTTGCTTTTTCTCTGATTCACCGGTATATCCAGTCAAGCCACCATCCCTTCTGTTATTTCACTACTTAATTTTTCAGCACATGGTTCATGTTACTACTGGTAGTTCTCATGGCGATCGTAATTAAATTTGGGATCTAAAACCCATGAGCAGCTGAGTGTGATTTGGGGGGCAATCATTAAAACCCGTGAGCAACTGAGCGGCGTGGTTCCGCAGACGGTACTGTGGTGGGGTGGGTGTGGGAACTGGGTGAAGGACACAAGCAGGGGAGGGGAGTGGCAGAAAATGGGATGGATGGAGTACAGTTTTTTTTTAAGTTTGGTCTATGGTTAGTCGAACATAGAAGTGCCTAGCAATCCTACAAAATAAAGCTTGATTTCACGGCCGTTAACAAACAGATTAGGACCTTTCTGTAGCAACCTTGAAAAATGTTTATAATATAAAATGATCAAGGTACAACAGTAGTGTGGGTTGGTGTATATATTTTTTTTTGCACCAAGCATGATCTGTTGTGAGATCAAGTAATAGAAGGTGTTAACATTTTTACAAATGAATGGCAGGTCTCTACCTTCAGTACCAGGCTTTGTGCTACTTTCCCTGGTGCTTTTTGGGCTTAAGCAAAGAACGCAAGGGAATCTCGCTGCACCGATTGGCCTGCGATCTGGAATTATGACTGCTAGTTATCTCACACAAACCAGTCGCATTATTGCATTCAAACCTGAAACTCCATTCTGGATGATTAGTACCTATCATCTTCATCCGTTTGATGGTGCGATTGGCTTAAGTATTTGTGCATTACTTGCGATCCTTTTCTTCCCTCAGAGGCCTGTTCAGAAGGATACATCTGTGTCATGAGAATTGGGAGGACCCGCAAAAGTACTCTCTGAGGCCAGTTTCAACAAAGGTATCACGTCTGCACAAAACGTGAGCACTGAAGGGTTGCTCCACTGTGTACTATGTTAGCTCACATTGCTGACGCACTGTAACTTGCTTGAAAAAGAGCACCCAGCTAGCCACTTGATTACACCGAGGGGTGCTGCCGATGGATTGGAGCTGTGGGGGTTCATACCCTTGGCAAATTTGTATACTACTCTTTTCTGTACTCTTGACAGATGAACTCTGTTATCGTCGTGGTAACAACATAAACGTCAAGCAGGAATGATTTGTTTGGTTCATCATTATAAGGTATGTATGTTTTAACTGCAATTATACTTTGTTTCTGTCTGCTAAATTGTTAACTCAGCTCTGTTCAATGTTATTGCGAATGCAGGTGGGGCAGTATCGTATAAACTACCAAGGAAGCTGGATATATCTTGGAGAGAAACTAGCAGATATCATAATGTGAAGTCAATACTTGTGCCATTTGGTGGAGTATGTGTGCTGACTGTCTTGACTTGTTTTAGAAATACTTCATGCTGACTAATTGGTGTATAGGTTTGTTCTTAGATCTAACTAAGCCTTTTTTTTATATATTTTGGAACACAAGGATATCCAAGTTTTGGGGTAGAAAATTTTGACAGCACATACTGTATGTAGAAGATAGTCACATGACAGAGTTAGCTGATACATCATACACAGTTGTGTATCTTCCTCGATGACAGAATTTCACTGACTTTAAGGTCAAGTGCAAGTATAATGTTGCCTGTATGTATAGAAGAATCCGTTGAGACCCGCAAAGGGAAATAGCCATTTTTTCTATACCCGCAAAGAGAAATAGCCATTTTTTCGATACGTAATATTTGCGTAATAATGTACTCCCTCCGTAAAGAAATATAAGAGCCATTTTTTCTATATGTAATATTTGCGTAATAATTTACTCCCTCAGTGATCTAAACGCTCTTATATTTCTTTACAGAGGGAGTAATACTTTGCCTCAACTTCTCATGTGCACGTCACACAAGTCGATTCCTCGGGGCTTGGAGCAAGAACCTTTTGTCGAACATGAAAGCTTCGACTTCACATGGCTTTGGAGGCCATTCTTCATTTTGACCCGGCAACGAGATACTTCCTACTATCACAGGAAGAGAGACATTCAGACCTGTTGTTCGGAGGGTTATTGTGCTTGAAGTGATGCAGAGATCAAGGAAGAAGCAGTGTCCTTGGTAAAAGCAATCTCAAATTGACTAAAAAATAACCTTCATGAGGGAGATGTTAGCACAAGATTTTATTGCATCCACACAAATGCAAGGCAGAAGAACTTCATCCATGGATTGAGGCGTAATAATGGTTGGTGACATCGCACAAGTGCTTGTATTAATAACCTTCACCTAGGGAGATTTTCCCACATCCACACAAATGCAAGAAGGCGGAAGTACTTCATCCACGGATTGCCGATTGTGGCATGACAACGATCGATGACATTGAACGAGGAAAACGGAACTATGAATGAAACCATGGGAAGGGTTGCCTCTCACTAGACTGGTTTCAATTGGGAGGTTCTAAACATCATGGGTATCCTTGATGGCATTGACAAACCGTTTACCGAATTCTTACGGCATAAGCAATTACCCTATCATAAGGCATTGAGTCACACGGCTTCATTGTGGAGTTCCTCAAATCTTGTAGGGACATCATCAAAGTCGTAATGATGCACATCATTAACAATTTCTCGGACCTCCATGTGGCTCATTTCTAATGGTTTGCTACCCAAACCACCTTGGGCGGCCTCAGAATCTTCCACCTAGAGAAGTTTGCTCTATGCTCTGTGTTTGAGAAGGTTAGTGAACCACTCGGCACGAGACCCTTGCAATGATGAGAACAGTGGCGGAACTAGCTTGGGATGACTGGGGGCCAATAGAAAAATATGAACTCGGGGGGGGGGGGGGGGTAAGAGTGTATTTTCTTCAATCTATGCAGCTACAGCCACGCGCTCACAAGCATCATCATTCGGAATGACGATGCCCTTCACAATAGTTCTTGGGTAAAACATATTGCCATAACAAATGGGCTCCTAGTGCAACATTGTAAGTGCATCTAGTGCCCCTTAGTGATTTTGGTGTATTGAAGACTTATAACTTAAGGGACTAATGCGTTTGTGAGTGTACACAGGTCTATAAGTCTATGAGGAGTTTGATATTTACAGAGAAAGTCGACCCCTAAAAATGAATGTCTTCAACTGAAGACTTTGGCTTTCTGAAGACTTTGAAAGTGAAGAAATTGGTGTGATCGTGAAGACTTGATAATCATACGAGGAACATGAAGCGTGATGACTTTTGTTTTCGTAGTTTCGTTTTCCCTTTCTTGAGTCATAGGAAACACCGTACTGTTAAAGGGGGTCGAGGAAAAACTAAGAAAAAGTTTCCAAGTGATGCTCATCTCAAAATCCTACACCTACCAATCCTTTCGAGTGAAGCCATTGGAAATCTCATACAGTTCAGTCAATTTCTTCAGTAACAGAGACGAAGTTCTTCTGGTCTCTGAGGAATTTGTTCTGACTGAGGAGTTACAAATTCGCCAGTGCGGATTGCCTACTAGTGAGAAACATGATAGCCCTGAGGAATTTGAACCTCAAATTTCCGACCGTTGCTGTGCTATGCGCAAACTGTCCCAAAATATCTTATCCACCTAACGGTCATATTATTGAAGGACATTTATGTCTTATCATGTCGGGCTGCTCCCTAGGCTATAAATAGCCACCCCCTTCAACCACTAGCTGGTTGGCTGCTCCGAGAGAAACTGAAACTTGTCATTGAGAGCATCCCATCCTCCGAAGACTTTGAGCGGAAATCATCAAGTGAGGAAAAACCCAAACCCAAAAGTAATTGAGCATCACTGAAGAGATTGTCCTGTGTGGATCCGACGCTTTTTACCTTTAAAGACTGTGCATTTTCCAGACGGTTAGGAGTCATGGTCTAGAGCATCCAAGAGAAAATTGTGGATTGCCGAGTCACCGAGTTTGTGAAGGTTTGGGAGTCACCTGAAGACTTACCAAGAGTGATTGAGCGAGGTCTGTGTGATCTTAGCTCAAGGAGAATACGGTGAGGATTGTGTGTCCTCAGGTTTAAATACCTAGCTGCTCCAACCAGACGTACGACTGTCACAGCAGTTGTAACTGGTTTACCAAATCACTGTCTTCACCGAGCTAACTGGTTCTATTTTCTCAACCCTTCAATTTCCTTATTACTGACTGAAGACTTTCTCAATTTCCTCAGTTCAATTTCTTCAGTCAGTTTGTCTTCAGCCTGCTGATCCTATATTTACGCTTTCTGTACTCTGTGCTTGTTTTCATTTCATCATGATGTCTATGCATCTGTTTAGTTATGTATGCATCTGAGTACTTATTCCGCTGCTAGTAGTTCTTTGCTTAGGAATTTCCTCACCCTGAAATTCCTCAGTGAAGAATTCATAAAAATCGCCTATTCACCCCCCCTCTAGTCGACTTAACGCATTTTTAATTGGTTTCAGAGCAAGGTACTCCCTTGTTTTGTGTGATTTTGGTTTAACCGCCTGGAGTTTTAGTTATGTCGACCACAGGTATGATCAAGGTCTCTGTTGGGTGTCCTACCTTCGATGGGACGGACTACCCCTACTGGAAGAATAAGATGTGAATGCATCTTGAGGCAATTGACAACGATCTCTGGTACGTTGTGGAAAATGGCGTTCCTACTGTCACTCCTTTCGTGAATGTTGCTGATGTGAAGAGATTCAAGCAACTCGACTCTCAAGCGAAGAATATCATATGTGGCCATCTGAGCAAAGGGCAGTATGGCAGAGTGAGTGCTTTGGAGACAGCAAAGCTTACCTGGGATAGGCTGTCCAAGGTCATTGAAGGAGTCTCAACACAGCGTGACTCTCGAGTTGACGTTCTTCGCAATCTCTTCAACCGCTTCAAAAGACTCGACAATGAAAATGTTTAGCAAACCTTCGATCGCCTCACTGACATTTCAAATGAGCTTCAAGCACTTGGTGCCACTCACATCACCGACCATGAGGTGGTGAAGAAATTGCTGAGATCGCTTGATTCCTCATTTGACACCCTTGCACTGATGATACAAGAATGTGGAGACTACAAGTCACTTGATCCCGCTGATATCCTCGAGAGGCTAAACACTCATGAGTTCCAGCTTGCTCAGAAGAGAGATCTCTATGCATCGAGCTATGGCAGATCACGCGCTCTGAAGGCCAAGGCAGTATCTGAATCTGAAGGTGAGGATTCTGGTAGCAGCCTTGGTGATCCTGAAGAACGGAGCCAGGAGCTAGCAATGCTCGTGAGGAAATTCTAAAAGTTCTCAAGACGTGGTCGCTTTGGTAAATCCTCAAGAAATGATGACATGAGATCAGATTCCTCATCCCGTGACTACAAAAAGAGAACTTGCCACAAATGCAAGAAACCTGGTCACTACATTCAAGACTATCCTCACTGGGAAAAGGAATCAAAGAAGAAGAAATACAAGGATTATAGTTCTGATGACTCGAAGAAGAAGAAGAAATCTTCAAAGTCCTCATCATCAAAATCCTCGAAGTCTTCATCTCACAAGAAGAGCAGCTCCAAGAAGGCTCGGGCATTCATTGGCAAGGAAATGGACTCTGAGGCTGAATCTGAGGAAAATGAGGAAGAGGAGGCATCTGAGGAGTCAGAATCTGGTGTGGCGAGCCTGGCCCTTGCTACTGCGTTCGTCAGCAAGTCCATCTTCAACTCTGAGGAGAATGGCTTCCCCAACAAGGCTGATGACGACGATGATGACTACGCTCCCACCTTTTGCTTCATGGCAAAGGGTGCCAAGGTACTCAAATATCCCTCCTCTGAATCAAGCAAGGATGAATCTGATGAAAACCTCAAGCCGAGCTACTCTAAACTTGCTAAGATTGCTGTGAAACAACAAAAGGCTTTTGAAAAGGTTCAAAACATGTTAGACAAGAGCGATGATATGTTGGGTGAAGAAATGGATCACACTAAAACTTTGACTGAAAATCTTCAGAGACTTCAGTCCAAGTTTGATAACCTTCAGAGCCATCATAACACTCTCTTATCTGATCATGAGAAGCTTTCTTATGAATTTCTTCAAAGAAAGCAAGACCTTGAGAAGCTAAGGGTGAGTTATGAAGATCTTCAGAAGGAGCGAGATTCATTAGTTGCTCAACAGATCAGCGCTGCTCAGGAAGAATTCATTCCACCCTGTATGAAGTGCATTGAATGTGAATCTGCTAATTCTTCACCTGAATGTTCAAATGTTTTGATTGCTACAAATTCTTCACCTGTCTCTGCTATCACTAATTCCTCATCTGAGGATGTTGCTAGTATCACTGACAATGCAGGGCTGAAGGAATTGTATATGATAGGCATGTACAAAAGCCTCAAAGGGCATCAGGCACTATGTGATGTGCTTAAAAAGCATATCCTCAACAAGAATCCTAGGAAAGAGGGTATTGCCTTTGAGAGAAAACTCAATGCTGATGGGACATACTGGAAGTCTGAGCAGTATCCCAAAACCTCATGGGTTGCTGCAAAGGGACCTCCAGTAGATCCATCTACTGTATCTGGCTTTACATGTGAATCTCCTCATTTGACTCCAACTATATGCTGTTCAAAAATCAGAATGGTGAAGTATTTGCTCGATATGTTGGCACTAACTACAGGAACGGTCCCTCTATTAAGAAAATATGGGTTCCCAAAAGGTGCCTTGAAAGTCTTCAGGTGAATGTCATAATGACACCACCTGTGAAGAATAGGAACCCTAGATCAAATTCTTCATATGGATCCAAGTCCTCATATGGAGCACATTCCTCACATGGATCAAATTCGTCATATGGATCAAAGTCCTCATATGAACATCATCATGCTGACACTTCTGTTTCGCAGGGAAGATCTAAGGGCTGTGAATATGTGCATTATTCTTCAAATCATTATGTTCATAAGTCCTCGAAGAATTTCTCTGCTTATTCATATGCTTACCCTAACCCCTCTTATGTGAAACGAAGTGGACTGGCTTCTATACCACCTTTCTCGTATGGAGCTCGTAGAATGATGAACTCTTTGTCACCCCTCCAGATGTGGGTGGTGAAGAAAAAGAACTAATCTCTTATGCAGGGTCGGGTCTCCAGACGAACCTAAACGTCTGAAGAATTTGTTGGAGACCTGAAAAGTGCTTGAAAGGACACAAGCTAATCATGAAGAAATGAATTCTCATTTCACACGTCCTCATACTGCTTTATCTGTTCTATCACTTGATGAAATTGATCTGATGAATTTGATGTCATATTATTCACTGATGAAGTATATGAGTTCGTAAGCTGCATTAATTCATCTGCAGGATGATCAACCCAAAGCCACTGAGTGGGTCCTCGATAGTGGATGTACAAATCACATGACTGGTGACAAGAGCTTATTGATGGACGCTCCCCTATCTCCATCGCATCTGAAGCATATCACATACGCTGACAAAGGCAAAAGCAAGGTATTGGGTCTAGGTAAGGTTGCGATCTAAGGATCGACACATGGATAAAGTCATGCTTGTCGAGTCCTTAGGATTCAACCTCATGTCAGTCTCAATGCTTTGTGATCTTGATATGGTTGTTATCTTTGGCAAGTATCGTTGTGTTGTGATATGGAAGCTAACAATTCCAAAGTCTTCGAAGGCTTTAGGAGAGGAGATATGTATATTGTTGATTTCTCTATAGGACCACAACATGCTATATGTCTACTCGCAAAAGCTTCAGAAGGCTGGCTATGGCATCGACGACTTGGTCATGCTGGCATGAGGAACTTGCACACGCTCGCGAAGAAGAAGCATGTCATTGGCATTGAGAATGTCAAATTCCTCAAGGATCACCTGTGCGGAGCCTGTGAAGCTGGAAAGATGACCAAGCCCAAGCATCCCGCGAAGACTATCATGAATACTACTCGTCCTTTTGAATTGCTTCACATGGATCTCTTTGGCCCCAATCATTATTCCTCATTCACAAATGAAGCATCTCTATATGGCTTTGTTATTGTTGATGATTACTCTCATTACACATGGGTGCATATCGTTACTTACAAACATGAAGTGCAGGAAGTCTTCAAACAATTTTCCTCGAGGGCTTTAACCAACTTTGGTGTGAAGATCAAGCACATCAGAAGTAACAATGGGACCGAGTTCAAGAATACGGGTCTTGATGACTATCTTGATGAACTTGGTATTACTCATGAGTTATCTGCTCCTTATACTCCTCAGCAGAATGGCGTCGTGAAGCGCAAGAACATGACTCTTGTTGAGATGGCTCGCACTATGCTTGATGAATACAAGACACCTCGTCACTTCTTAATTGAGGCAATTGATACTGCGTGCCACATCATCAACAGGGTATATCTTCACAAATTCTTCAAGAAGACTGCATATGAACTCCTCACTGACAAGAAACCCAATGTGAGTTATTTCAAAGTCTTCGGTGCTAAATGTTGGATTAGAGATCCTCATTACAATTCTAAATTTGCACCGAAAGCACATGAAGGTTTTATGCTTGGTTACGGAAAGGACTCGCACACCTACAGAGTCTTCAACACCGTTCACCACAAGGTTGTTGAAACTGTAGATATGTGGTTCGATGAAACTAATGGCTCGCAAAGAGAGCACCTACCTCATGTGCTAGATGAAATGTCACCTGAGGAAACTATCAAGTTCAAGGCTACTGAGGATGTCATTCCTACCGAAGAATCTACTGAAGAAGTTATTCCAGATCTTGAAGAACCTCATGCTGGTTCACCTGAAGAAAATGGCTCTGAAGAAAATGCTGAGCAAATTCCTCGTCGTCAACCCGCTCATCCTCGCGTCGCAAAAGAAGTGCAGATTGAGAAAATCATCAGTGACATCAACGCACCAGGTCCTCTCACACGCTCAAAAGCTTCACATTTGTCTAACTTTTGTGGGCACTTTGCTTTCGTCTCTATCACAAAGCCCACTAAGGTAGATGAAGCATTTCTGGAGCCTGAGTGGATTCAAGCTATGCAAGAGGAATTACATCATTCGAGCTAAACAATGTCCGGGAACTTGTCAAGAGACCAGACCCACGCAAGCACAATATCATCGGCACCAAGTGGATCTACCACACCAAGCAAGATGAAAATGGCCTTGTGGTAAGGAACAAGGCACGGCTTGTAGCTCAAGGCTACACACAGGTTGAAGGAATTGATTTCGTTGAAACTTTTGCACCTGTTGCTAGACTTGAGGCTATTCGCATATTGCTTGCTTATGCTAACCATCATAATATAATCTTATATCAAATGGATGTGAAAAGTGCATTTCTTAATGGTAAGCTTGAGGAAGAAGTATATGTTGCTCAACCCCCAGGTTTTGAAGATCCAAAGCATCCTGACAAAGTCTTCAGACTCAACAAGGCCCTCTATGGCCTCAAGCAGGCCCCTTGGGCGTGGTATGATACTTTGAAGGAATTCCTCATGAAGAAAGGCTTCAAACCCGGTTTACTTGACCCAACTCTTTTCACCAAAACCTATGATGATGAACTATTCGTGTGCCAAATATATGTTGATGATATCATCTTTGGCTGTACTGACCAACGTTGCAGTGATGAATTTGCCTATATGATGAGTGAACAATATCAAATGTCTATGATGGGAGAATTGAAATTCTTCTTAGGTCTTCAAATTCGTCAACAGCGTAACTGCATCTTCATATCTCAGGAGAAATACCTCAGGGATGTATTGAGGAAATTTGGCATGCAAGATTGCAAAGGCGTCAAAATCCCTATGCCCACAAATGGCCATCTATGCACTGATGAAAATGGTATTGACTTCGATCAAAAGGTATACCGCTCCATGATTGGCTCTCTATTGTATTTATGTGCATCTAGGCCAGATATTATGCTTAGTGTTTGCATGTGTGCCCGTTTTCAAGCTACACCGAAGGACACCATAAGGTTGTGAAGCATATTCTTCGATATCTAGCTCACACTCCAACACTTGGATTATGGTATCCCAAGGGCTCGGCTTTTGATCTCATTGGATATTCAGACTCTGACTATGCTGGTGATCGTGTGGACCGCAAGTCAACATCTGGCACATGTCATTTCCTCGGACGATCCTTGGTATGTTGGTCCTCGAAGAAACAAAACTGCGTATCACTCTCTACTGCTGAAGCTGGGTACATTGCTGCTGGTTCGTGCTGTGCTCAATTGCTATGGATGAAGCAAACCCTCAAGGACTACGACATCAATGTGAAGAATGTTCCTCTCTACTGCGACAATGAGAGTGCCATCAAGATTGCTCATAACCCAGTTCAACGCTCGAAGACAAAGCACATTCAGATTCGTCATCATTTTCTTCGTGACCATGTGTTGAAGGGCAACATCTCTATCGAGCACGTGAAGACTAAAGAACAACTAGCCGATACCTTCACAAAGCCCTTGTATGAGAAGAGATTTAGCAAGTTGAGGTGTGAGCTAAATATCTTAGAACCTTCGAATGTCCTTTGAAAAGGAGACACATCCTAACACTTATGCAAAATTGACGACTTAGATGTGCAACACACGAAGTAACGTTTTTCTTAAATCAATGAAGAATAACCCTCTAAGTGTGAAGAAATTAACGAAGAATTTGATTCTCAGAGCCCTATGACAATTGTACGCGGTGTCTGAAATCATCATTCTTATATGGTGGGTCATGCCACCAACAAAAGTTGAAAATCTTCAATTTGAGTTTTTCTTCAGTTTTTTGAAATTCCTCAGTTGTTCAAATTCTTCAACTTTGTAATGTCTTCACTCTTTCCGTGCGTTGTATTTAAAATCCGTTCAAAATCTTCACTGTGTCCTTGTTAGCTGAAGAATTTGCGAACGAAACATTAAAAACTTTCTAATCTGAATTTTAGCTTTTGCCGCTCAAACTGTTCCACATCCCACGATAGGATTTATCTATTCACCCACGATATTACATGATCTCCACCTCTCAGTACGTGGGTGACATATGTCGCTAGGATGAGAAGGGTCAGGGGCACGTTCGTCCATTTTCCTCGGGCGAGCGGTTTTTCACCTCGGCTATATATACCCCTCACCCTCCTCAGACTACATTTACCCCGCTCGATCTCACTCACTCGCTCGAGCTCTCAAGACCTAGCGCCGCCGCTACTTTCATCGTCGCCCGTGAGGAAGAGCTTCACTGCCTCGACCTCGTCGTCGTCATACTCGCGACGGCCGCAGATTTCTTCTCTCCGCCGCCACCGTAGCTGTCTTCCTCTGCCAAGTTAGGGCATGGAAGATCTATACTGACAAACTTCCAATCTACTACTCTCACTTCATCGTGTTCTTTGTCAAGGGTAATTAAAAGTTACTTTTACTACCCTTGTTGATTCTGATGATTTCCATAAAATCTTCAAAAGGTGTTTATTCTTCAACTTCCACCCTTTAAACACCTCACACAACCAACTGTTCTTGATCTATTTCTCTAAGAAACATTTTTCTTCAAGATTCCTCAATTGTGTGAATTTTTTAATCCATACAACTCTGGAACCTGAGTCAAAGAACGCTTAGTGAAATTCCTCAAGACACCTCTGGTCAAATTCCTCAAACTTGTTCATTTTGCAAAAACTTCTGAGAACGCATATGACCTCTCCAAATTCTTCGCACCTATACTCCGTTCACAGGTACTCATGTCTGCTGCTGAATCACTAGGTTCTCATCAAATTAACTCATTTGCAGCGTTCCTCGAAGATAAGTTGCATACCTCTTCAGAGAACTTGATTTCTCAAAATCCTCAGCTGAAGTAAATGGCAGATGGTAAGAAACCTCAGAAGGGAGGCAAGCAACCGGAAGTAAACACAACATTTGAGATCCCTGATGACATCTATGCAGGGTACTGCACACCTCCCGAGGAAACAAAGAATGAGCGCAAGGTGCGCATTCAGAGAATAGAAAGGAGATGGGCCAGAGAATGGAGGGAGTATAGATTTGTAACTCCCAAGTACATGAAGAAATTCGCAGTACACCCTCCATGCCCAAGGCCTCCATTGGCACCAGGCCAAGATGCTGATCCCTCTTGCATTAGAAGAGGTGAGGAATTTCCCAAGGAGTGGGCTAAGAAGCAAGCTAAACTGGCTAAAATGGCCAAGGAAGCAATGAGGAAATTCAACGAAGACTCTGCTGCTGCCGCTGCCGTGGCCTCTGCTAGCAAGCCAAGGAAATCTATGCAAAAGAAGCCAGCTCGCAAGCCCAGTTCTTCACCAATGCCCTCACGGCCAAGCTGATCAATGCCCTCACGACAAATTCCTCAAGCTGCTCCAGTTCCTCAAACTGCAAAGCCCTCAGCTTGTCCGACAATGTCCTCAGCACCTGTGCATATCGCCTCGTGTCAAAGGACCACATGCATCTCAATTGCCTCAGGAGCCTCTGCAAGTTCTTATGCTCCTCCACAGTCCTCAACAAGCCCCACCTTGCTGAAGACCAAAGCCACTGCTGGACGAGGCGCTAGACCAAGTCCTCACAAAAAGCAAGTTTCCTTCCAAGTACCGTCAAGTGAAGATGAAGCTGATGATGAAGAACTCGCTGAAATCATCAGAGATAGGCAGCAAAGGGCCGCTAGAGCCAAAGGAACAGATGTTCCTCTTCTATTGGATCCCAAGCTGATCCTGAACTTCATTGATCTCTGGCACAAGGACCCCAACACTCCTATGCCTGACTTCAAGCTCACTCCTGGTCAAAGTCACATGCTGACCACCTTCATAGACGAAGAAAAATGGAAATTTGAGAAGGCCAGGCAGCTGAAGAAAGCTCAGTACAAGAAGGAGCGACTTCTAAAAAAGAACATTGTGAAAATGACAACTAATGAACTTATTGCTGGACAAGCTGAGATCAAAAACCTCAGTTATGAATTTGATACCTACCATGCGGACTGGCTAGGAGCCAAAGTCAGATTCATCAAATTGGCGAAGGGATTTACTTCAAATGTTGCTGCTCAAACGCACATTAAAATTCCTCAGGCTGAAGCATCTGCACAACCTACTGAAGAACATGCCAACACCACTGATGAAAATCAGGCTGCTGATGAAACTGAAAGTACCAGGGCTGATGAAGCTATTCCAGCCGATGATGAAATTGCCAGGGCAACCACTAGTGTTGTGCCTGAAGAACAAGCTAGGCCAGCTGAAGCATCTGTCGCTGCGCTTGAAGACACTGAACAAGACAGGGCAACTGCATCAGTTGCGCCTAAAGAAAATGAACAAATTTCCTCTGCTCCTCCTGCACCAACGCCAAGTCCTATCCTTCCTTCTGCATCAGAAGCGAAGAAAACCAAGGCTGCGGAGCGAGCAACAGTGAAGAAAAGGAAAGCATCTGCTTCCTCCGAGTCTTCTGCACCAAAGAAGGCAAAGAATTTGACAAGCTTATATGACAATCCAATTGATGTTGTTCTAGTTTCAAGCATGCCATCAAAGGAAATCATTCCTTTTGGTGAAGATTATGTGATCCCAAGCGGATCTGATGAAGATGTTCCTTCTGCTGCTTCTTCAGAGTAGTTGGACAAAGAAATTGAAGTGGATGATATCCCTTCAACCCCTTTGGTATCATCGCCCATGCCTCAGTTCACAGCTGAAGAGGTAGGCGTTTAAGAAATTAAAGAAGAAGAAGACATGGACATTGGGAGCACCACTCCTGTTCTCAACGATGACTATTGGGAAAGTCATCATCCCAACTCTCCAATGTTCACCCCACTGCAACAGATTCCTCAGTGCCCAGTCCAGACTGAAGAAATACATACAGGCTCTGATGAACCTCAAGCATCTCTTCTTACCATCCCTGATGAAATTCCAGCCAGTAGTGCTGATGTTAATGCTGATGAAGAGATGGAGACCCAGGCTGCCACTGAAGATATCGCTACTGAAATTCCTCAGCCTGCAGCTCCTGAGACTGTGATTCCTGAGGCTGTGAAGACATTGACTGATACTCCTTAGCCCAAGCCGAAGAATCCCTTCTCAAAGAAGCAGAAGTTCAAGGTTGATGATTTCTTCCATGAGCATGTGTTCTTCACATAATACAACCCATATGACTCTGCTCGTCTTCGCCGCAGGCGCTTTTGGACAGCCAGTCAGATGAATTTCTACTCTTCACTGCTATTCGATAAAGACAAGATCTTTGACCATGAGCATATTCCTCATGTGGATATGGAATCACTGCCTTGCTTCACCCTAGTCCTCAGTGTTCTTCATGACGCTGGGCTACTCAACTTCTGCACCGACATCGTTTACTGGAATGAAGAGCTAATTCATCAGTTCTATGCTACATTGCACATCACCGGCAACGCTGAAGATGTGAATTCATGGGTGCTGGACTGGATGACAGAGAACACTCATTACAAAGCACCGGCCTCTGAATTGCTTCATGCCCTGCCTGTCAGTCCTCCCCTTGAAGGTGCGCAGCTCATCTACCATGAACCTAAGCTATCTGATCATTACATGCAAGTGTTGATGAAGCCGCTGAAGCCTGGTCAAGCCCCAAGAACCAAATTCCTCGTGAAGGAATTGCTCTATGTGCCTCGGACCATATATAGAATTTTGACCAAGACCTTGAGTCCAATCAAAGGCCACGACTCAAATGAAGAAGAGGTCGCTGGCATCATGAAGAATTTGCTATTCAATATCATACATGGAGTTCCTGTCAACTATCATGATTTATTCAAGAGGACTATGGCCAATGTTGCTCTCTCTCCGTTTGAATTGAAGCCTTACGCTCCTTAGATAATGAGATTCCTCAGATCAAGGTCTTCAATCAATTACAAGGCTGACACATTTAACCATGGCAGCTACTTGCCCCCCATTGAAGTCCTCAAGCGGACATTTTCCTCAGCAGATGAGAAGGGCAAGGTGACTACGATTATTGATGAAGGCATTCGTCCATTGGATGAACAGTTCCGCAAAGCTGCATCTTATTCCACCAACGATGACTCTGCCACTCATGACTCTGCCGCCAATGCTTCAAAGCCAAATCCTCAAAGCACAACTCCAAGGGTGATGACTGATCATGAGCTTCTCCTCAGTCTTCATCAGAAGGTCGATTGCAACCACAAATGGGTCAAGCGTCAGTTTGGTTCAATTCTTCATAACATGACTGCTACACACAATTCAGTGAAGAAGAACCATTACTACCTCCATGAAGTGTTTGATCGCACCTGGACTGTTCTGTCTCATCTCTACGGTGAAGATCTTAAGAAGATGGGCTTCAAGCAGGACTTTGACTGGTCTCATCCACCATCGAAGAAATTCAAGAAAGTCAAAGTTCCTTCTTTGGTGGCCAGCTCTTATTCTTCATCGCGTGAGACTGATGAAAATGAAGATTTGGACGACATTGTGGCAGGCCCTACTTCAACAACTGATCCCAACAACGCTGGCGCTCCTCCATCGACTTCGTGATGATATTCTTCAGGGGCGTTATTCCTCATTTTTTGTCCCTTTTGGTCATTCGATGACAAAGGGGGAGAAATTTGAGTCAATCTTCAAGCGGGTCTATATATGGGCGTTTTTTTTGCTAAGTTGCAACTCTCGTTCTTCTAAAGTTTTATTGGATCGAGTTGTAAACTTAAACCCGATGGTGGTATGATACTTTTGCTATGCTCTTCTGCATGCTATTTCCTCATTTATGTTAATGCAGCATGCTGAATTACATCAGTCACCATATTTCATCATGCATTTCAAATTCTTCATATCATATGATAAATGCGTGTATGAATTACAAGATATAGGGGGAGATCTCCATGATTCTACTCTTCAATGTGCATTGCTTCACAAGAGCAATTTCCTCACATATGCACATCTTCAGGGGGAGTTCTTCTATATCTTACAATCAAATTCCTCAATATCAGTATTTACACTTCATATGTTTATCCCCGTTGAAAACTTAACCTATATTGTCATCAATCACCAAAAAGGGGGAGATTGTAAGTGCATCTAGTGCCCCTTAGTGATTTTGGTGTATTGAAGACTTATAGGTTAAGGGACTAACACTACAAAAAAAGACACATCCGTGACATTTTGGGCCGAACGAATTTTTTTTCTGTCACACTTATGACACTTCTATGACGATAATTGTGACAAAACCCGGTATCATCATAGATGTGGTGGGGTCCTACTTCTATGAAAAAAAATCATGACAGAAAATGGGCTTTTCGTCCTGGGCGGGCCGGAGACGCAGCTGCATGACATTCTTTGGGCCGTCCATGACGGAAAAAACCGTGGTAGAAGCAAGGGCGAGGAAAATATCGGGGTGTTCCCGGTTACGGTGGGTGGTCGGGGCCGAGCGATGCGCGTTTCTCTCATACACACACGCGCGTGGGTGCGAGGCGTTGGGATCTAACTAAACCCAAGCGAGGCGTTGGGCTCTAACTGAACCCGAGCGATTGCACTGCAGGCTACGCGTTACTGAACCCGAGCGATCGATCGATGGCTGTTAACTGAACCCGATTGAGCGATTCCTTCGCTACTGCTGCTAACTGAAGCCGATCGATGCTGCCTCTGGATGAACAGTGAGCGTTGCGGGGGGGGGGGGGGTTGGATGAACAGTTCCCGGTGGGGTGGATGAACAGGACCCTATGGTGTTGCCTCTAGATGAACAGGACCCCGATCGATCGAGCCAGTTGGGGCTGGATGAACAGGACCCCGTGGAGGGCAGGATGAACAGTACCATCCCGTGGAGGGCAGGATGAACAGACGGTGGAGGGCTGGATCAATAGTAGCCCGTGGAGGGGTGGTTGAACAGGAGCCCGTGGAAAGGGCTGGTTGAACAGTAGCCGGTGGAGTAGCGCGCGGTGGAGGCTGGATGAACAGGAGCCCGTGGATGAACGGTCGCAGGTGGAGGCTGGAGGAGGTCGACGGTGGATGAACAGTAGCCCGTGGAGGCTGAGGGGGTCGACGGTGGAGATGAACAGTATCCCGTGGAGTCCCATTTTGTGGTATGCCACACCCCTCCCGATGCACAGGACCCCCGTTTCCTCCGTTTTGCGGTACGCCACACCCCTCCCGATCAACAGGACCCCCGTTTCGACCATAGGAGGTTCGTTTCCTCCGTTTTGTGGTACGCCAGACCCCTCCCGATGAACATGATCCCGTTTCGAACGTGGCCGATCGAAAACAAGGCCGTTTCCTCCGTTCTGCGGTACGCTAGGCCTCGTTTCCATCGGCTGTTCCGTCTAAGCCCTCCCGGTGAACACGACGACGCATTCCGTTCCGACCCAGCCGGTTGGCTCCCCATGAACACGACGACGTTGTTTCTCCGTTCCGACCCAGCCATGTACACGAGCCCTGGCCATACGTACGCGCGAGGCGTTCGAGACCCCGCCCGTATGTACCTACGTGGTCGTATTTACTTTCTTGCACCCTGGCCATTGTACGCATGTGTACATGCTACGTGCGCGCCTCTACTATGACACGTGCGCGCCTCTACATCGACCAGTATGTACGTACACGTTCGCGACCAGAATGACAACACTACGTACGCTTCGACCAGGTGGGTCCCGACTGTCAGGCACTTCCTTGCGTGCGAAGATGTAGCTAGTGGGTCCCAGCAGGCAGGGGCGAATCGTTTTTTTTGCCCGGACGCACTTCCTTGCGTGCGAAGATGTAGCTGGTGGGTCCGAGCAGTCAGGGGGAAACGTTTTTTCACGAAATACAGTGGCCCGTCCGGTGGGTCCCTGTTGTCAGGTGGAGGAATAATTATTTTGCACGTAATAAGGAGGCACTTCCTTGCTACCGTCGTGGACCCAGCTGTCAGCCTCTCCACGTACAGTACTCTTCCGATGGAAGTCGTTCCTTGACCACATTGACCATGCCGCGCCGAGAGCACCAGGGCGGTGGACGACGGCGAGGCCTAGGAAGGGGACGACACAGAGCCGGGGAAGACGCGGCAGTGGAAGCCCGCGCGGAGAGGAGTACGAGGGTTCACTGGTTCGGCTGCGGTGTGAGGCTGCCGTCGCCGCAGGGCCTCGCCAGTGGTGGGAATAGTAGGGGGCAGTGAGGCCTCCGCGGCGGCACAGCCGGCCACGGGAGGCAGGAGCATGCGGCACGACCGGCGCTGCTTTGGCGGCTGGAGCAAGAAGACCAGAGGTTGAAGAAGCACTACGGCCGTTGGATGGACATCGTACGGTCAGTGGAGCTAGAATCGTTCATATTGACTAAGTTGACAAAGCACTCCGTCCCCGCCAACTTAGTAGGCCCACAAGTCAGCGACCCACCAAGGTGGGTCCCAACTAGGAGGGGGAGTATTCATTTTTTTGTGCGTAATAAGGCGGCACTTCCGGTGGGTCCGAGCTGACAGCGGGGGGAACATTTTTTCGCGAAATATGGTGGCCCGTCCGGTGGGTCCCTGCTGTTAGGTGGAGGAATAATTATTTTCCGCGTAATAAGGAGGCACTTCCTTGCGGCTGCCGTGGACCCAGCTGTCAGCCTCTCCACGTACAGTACTCTTCCGATGGAAGTCGTTCCTTGACCACGTTGATCACGCGGCGCCGAGAGCACCAGGGCGGTGGACGACGGCGAGGCCTAGGAAGGGGACGACGCGGAGCTGGGGAATACGCGGCAGTGGATGCCCACGCGTAGAGGAGTACGAGGGTTCACTAGTTTGCTGCGGTGTGAGGCTGTCGTCGTCGCAGAATAACAGGGGGTGTGGATGAGTAGAGGGATGGCCTGGCCAGCGGTGGGAGTAGTAGGGGGCGGTGAGGCCTCCGCCGCATCGCAGCCGACCACGGGAGGCAGGAGCACGAGGCACGACCGGCGCTGGTTTGGGCGGCTGGAGCAAGAAGACCAGAGGTTGAAGAAGCACTACGTACGGCCGTTGGATGGACATCGTACGGTCACTGGAGCTAGAATCGTGCATATTGACTAAGTTGACAAAGCCCTCCGTCCCTGTCAACTTAGTAGGCCCACAAGTCAGCCTGCCACTATACTGGGTCCCAGCTAGTAGGGGGAGTATTCATTTTTTTGTGCGTAATAAGGACGCACTTCCTTGCGTGCGAAGATATAGCTGGTGGGTCCGAGCTGTCAGCGGCGGTAACGTTTTTCGCGAAATACAGAGGCCCTTTCGGTGGGTCCCAGATGTCAGGTGGAGGAATCATTATTTTGCGCGTAATAAGGAGGCATTTCCTTGCGTGCGGCCGTGGACCCAGCTGTCAGCCTCTCCATGTACAGTCCACTTCAGATGCATGTCGGTCGTTGACCATGTTGACCAGGCCGCGCCGAGAGCACCAGGGCGGTGGATGACGGCGAGGCCTAGGAAGGGAACGACACGGAGGCAGGGAAGACTCGGCAGTTGTTTCCCACGCGGAGGGGAGTACGACTGTACGAGGGTTTACTGGTTCGTCTGCCGTCGCCGGAGAATAACAGCAGGTGTGGGTGAGTAGAGGGATGGCTAGGCCAGCGATGGGAGTACGGTGGGGCGGTGAGGCCTGCGCGGCAGCACAGCCGGCCGCGGGGAGGAGGGAGCAGGCAGTCCCGCCGGCGCTTGTTTGAGCGGCTGGAGCAGGAAGAGCAGAGATTGAAGAAGCACGACGGCCGTTGGATGGACATCCAACAGTCACTGCTTGTGCGTCAACCTTTTTTTAGGAAAGCCTCAAATATGTGGAAAACAGCATACAGCCCATCTGCCATTATTTCTAATAATTTACAGCCCATTTGCTAATTCTTAAGGTTTTTTTGGAGCCCATATTCTTTTTGTTAGCATTACAACCCATATTGTGGCCACGGTTAAAAAATTATACGAAATTTTGCATATTTCGGTGCGGTCCGAACTGTTTTTAATCCCGAAATTTCGAGCCACATTCAAACTGATTTTAAAAATAAATGTATATCAATAAAAAATCCAACAAATTGTACACGCATAAAAATTAATGCAATTTAAAATCTCGAAATAAAAAAAATTGAAACTAATTGCCGGTTTGATGTGTTTTAAAAATGTACGGCCCATTTCTCATTACTGATAGGCCATTTTCTCGTCCAGCCAAATGAAGCTCTCCTCGTCTTGAAAGATTTGCAGCCCAACAGGCCTGACAAAGCGACTTACTTGGCAAATCACAAAAAAACTGGGCTAGCCATTTTCAGAAAGAAAAAAAACTACTGGGCTGGTCTGTGGTAAACAAAAAAGAGAAGGCTGTCTAGACAGGCCAGAGTGCCCCGCACAGCCCAGTTGACACCCTGCTTCCGTCTCAAAACAAATTAGATAAATTCCACTGCAATTTCCAAACTTTGAAAAATGCCACTGTAATTTTTGCAAACTTTGGGAAACGCCACTGCAATTTGCAAACTTTGAAAAACGCCACTCCAGACTTCGAAAAATGCCACTGGAAATGGCATTTTTCAAAGTTTGGAAATTGCAGTGGCATTTCTCAGAAACACCAGATTTGGAGTGGCATTTACCAAATTAACCCGAAACAAAAATAACTGGGTGAGCTGCTGGGTCCCTGGTGTCAGCCGCTCGTTGTGCAATTCTCTCATTTATTGACTACATTGACAATGGCATGGGACCCAGATGTCAGAAATCCATTAGGAGGAGCCATTTTTTTATTGGCTTGAAATAAGGAGGCACTTGCTTGCGTACTGCCATGACCTTGGCGGGTCCCTGCTGTCATCCTCTCCACGTACAATCATCTCCTGATTGTGTACGCGTCAACTTGGTAGGCCCACAAGTCAGCCTCTAAACCCATGGAGGACAAATACAACCCATTTAAAAAATAACAGCCCATTCCATACGTTCAAACGGAAAGTTCAACATTCAGAGCAAAGTAACAGGTCTGATCCACATATAGAGTACTGAACTTCCACATTGACAACCATCATAGCCAAGTTAACTATCTACTCCCACTAATACTCTAGTAGCGTACAAGTACTAACTTACTCTTAGCTAACTAGACGATGCCGGCCGCCATCTGCGGTACACGCTAAACGCCGGCACCGGCGTCCTCCGCCTCGCCTCGGACTTGCCAGAGGTGTGATAGGGCGCGTTGCTCGCGCGCGTTGGCCCTTTCCATGCCGGCGTGGTCCACCGAAGCTTCGGCTTCTAAGCGGGAAACCCACTTGACGAGCTGGTAGTAAAAATCGGCGTCGCGAACGCGTGCGTGCCCGACAGCCTCCAGGGCTATTTGCCGGGCGCCGGCCTCCACGTAGTCGGCCCAGTTGCGGGCGCTCTGCTCGCGACTCAGAGCGTCAGTGCGCTGCTGCTCCATGTCCCGCTGGCGGCACATATCGGCGATACGCTGCTCCTCCGCCAAGCGGTCGCGCTCCAACAACTCCTGCTCCTCCGCCAGGTGGTCACGCTCCAACAAGTCCTCGATCTCCGCATTGCCATCTAAAGACCGATAGAATGCCTCCTCCCTCCGTCTGCCTTCCGGTGAAAAACCGAACACTAGTTCCGGCGGTGACCGCCTCCGGCCTCGCCTATCGCGGACGGGCGGGGGCATGGCGGAAGTGGCGAGAGCGAGGATAAGTGGCGAGCGATGTCGGGCCGGTGGGGGCTTATGAGGATAGGGCGAGTTGGGTCACGGTGCCACCATAGAAGGCCAGGAAACAGTACTTATAGGCGGAAGGTAGCGCGACGGTCATCGAAATTCAATGCATAATTAAGCAGGCATGGCTTAGCGCGCCAGCTTGCCGTGGAAAACTAGAGAAACTGAAATTCTAACTATGTCGTCCCGTCCCGTCCGTGCTGGGTCGCACGCCGGCATGACGGTCAAACGAGTGCACTCGAATCATCTCCCTCCTTGTCAATAATGATTCCATGGACTTAAAAGGCCTGCAACAATTAAAGCGCATCTTTTTTCGCATCAGTTAGCTGCCTTAATTACGGCCGGCTGCATGCAGGCACTCAAAATTGCTCGCAGCCAGTACGCGAAGCAGCATGCAACGAGTCGCAGCCGAGGGCATTAGTTGATGAACTTTAGCTGGGAGATAAGGCATTTGCGAACGTTTTCGCTGGCAGTTTCTTCATATTCGCATGGCATTTTCTTCAGAGCAGCTTGTCAGTTTCTTCAGAGGTAGGCATTTTTATTCAAAAAACTGCCACTTCGGATCTTGCGTCGCAACTAAAACTGCCAGGAGCGCATTAGTAGGCTAGCTAGTGATCGATCAGTAACTTGTAAACACTGAGCGAACAGATATAAGGAACTGTTAATGCATCTCAATGATTCACAGATCATATACAAATATGTAGCTCCAAAAGCAAAGATCAGCCACAACTAAAACCAACTAGTACGATTCCCATACATAAGATCAACATGTTAATGCATCTCAATGATTCACAGATCATATACAAATATGTAGCTCCAAAAGCAAAGATCTAGAAAAAACATATGTTCTTCCTACTAACATGGATGCTTCTCTTGGCCAACATTCAGTACAGGCTGAAAGACAAATTTGTTTGTGAAGTCTACAATTCCTCTTGCAAATGTAAGTGGTTTCACCAACAGCTGGAACCATGAGAATGAACCACACATGATGGAGGAACATCCACTGCAATATGATTTGGTCTTCTCTCGATCACACGGCGAGACTATTTTCGGAATACAAACTTTAACTTAGGCAAAATGATGCCCATTGTATAATCAGACCAAAGCAATGAAGCACCTAGTGTTGGCCAATAAATAGTACAGTACTACTTTTCTGCAGTCCATGAAGTGACTATCCAATCTTTCTGTGTCTATTTTCAAATGGCACTGCATGCAGTGACTATACTATTCTCTTGTGCAGTTCAACCAAAATTGCGGTCACTTTGTGTGTTTGCCAAATAGCAACGGGCAGACATCTCTGTCTGCACAAATATCAAGCAGCTAGTAAACATATACCCCACCTTGTATTTTCGGTTTAAACATGTCTCTTCCGCTTAGCATCTGTCATGTTTTGCACTGGACAATTTGATACAGTCATGTTTTGCCCTGGACAATTTCATACTGAATTGATTTGCTTGTTCAGAGCAGAAATATAGCACCTATTCTTCATCAGACCAAGGATATCCATGTTCGCAGTGATGGAAGAGGTGAAATCGATACAACCGAAATTGAGCATCCAATCATTGAATCCTGTCCTGCACCTCCAATGTAGGTCCACCCTGCCAATAAATTCACATGCAAACCACTAGTATTACTATCTAATGACAGTACAAAAAGAGTAGCAAGATAGTAGCAAACCATGTACCTTCTTAATGAACAGCTCATAGTGCCACCAATTGGATATAAAGGTTTGGAAGAAAACATGCTCCTAATGTTGAACCAGTTGGACTTTTTGTGCAGTTCCACTAAAATCGAGCATCCCTGTTTGCATAGATATTGAAAGTGTGATTACTATAAAAGTGGCACTAGTTGAAGCATAGACTCACAAATATAAGCATTCCAATTTCTTAATGGGAAAAGGTAGCAAGACTGTTTCTAACCACCTGTTTGAAGGAATAAATAAGGCAACAACGGCTGATGTCAGAAAGGCATATATAGTTCTTTCTGAAAGAATGATCGATTCCTGACCTTTCCTCTTCTTTTAAGCATATTTTGTGCAGTTCAACTAAAATAAAATGCCATCACCGCCTTGACAATTCAGTGACACTGTAACAAAAGGAAATGACTTAACATTACATCATGATGTCAGGTATGTAGTCGACATGCATTAGAGACAAACTTACAGACCTCCTCCGATAACATAATGAACATTAATTTTAACAAAGCTATGACTAGCTTTACCGGGATAATTTGAGTGAACTCTACACCCTCTGTTCCTTAATATAAGATGTTTTCGTGGTTCAATTTAAAGTACCCAAACGTCTAGTATTTAGAAAAACAGGTAGTAGTTTTCTTGAGCACATATCTGGGAAAGCTGGCCACACTTTATTTATGTCCATACGCTAATGCAACACCATTCGAATACTACAAATATACACTAATCCAGTGGCTAGTGCAACAGTAGAGTAGTTATTTTATTACAGGGTACAGTACAATGGTTTTACTGAATAGATTTCAATAAAATCTAGCACTGGAAGATTTCTATAAGAATTAACAATACAAAATGTAAAGGTAACAAGTTTCAGCATTGGTATACTAGCTGTGCATGAGCATTAAACCAAATACAAAAGTCTGAAGGTAACTAGCATTATTAACTAATGACAGTATAAAAAATTGCAAACCATGTACCTCCAAGGTAAATATCATTTCAAACTCGGGGGGACCTTAAAAATTGCTATCCCAATCTTGATAATCGATCAAACATAAAAACTTGATCGAACGTATCAAGAGAACAGCCGAAGGAGGAGGTGCCCACTCTTCACCTTTCCTCTTGTCTTCATAATTTTTTGTGCAGTTTAACCAAAATAAAATGACATCAGCGCCTTGGCATTTTGGTGACACTGTACAAAAAAATTAACTTATCTCATGAAAGTGAGGTATGTAATCTATAAGCATTAACAGTGCAAAAATCTGAAGGTAGTAACAAGTTTCGTCGTTGGTATACTGGCCGTGCAACAGCATTAGAATGCCTTAGCTGAAAAATCTTCAATACATCCACAATCAACAGCTAACCCTGAAATAATCTAGTGACATTAAATGACATTGCTTAAATTTATCGGTGGTTAACTCAAGAGGCCATCGCGCAATTCATGAACCTTTGGAATGAGTTGCAGCCGATCCAACTCACTCAGGCTCAAGATTATTCACTAACCTGGAGATGGACAAACGATGGTCAGTTTTCCTCCAGCTCGGCGTACGTTGTCACTCTTACTGCCAACATTAGGCCACCTTTTGCGAAGCTGGCCTGGAGCTCGGATGCCCCTCCCAAATGTCAGTTCTTTGTCTGGCTGGCTGCTCAAGATCGATGTCTAACGGCGGATAACCTTGCTAAGCGAGGGTGGCCCCATAATCCGCTGTGTCTGCTATGTCTGCAAGAGCCTGAAACTGCTGCCCACCTGCTTAGTTCTTGCTCTTTTGCGAAGGAAGTTTGGCACCTGACACTCTGCAAGCTGAACATGAGCCTGGCTATGGCGGCAGTTCATGACGATTCCCTAGTTAGCTGGTGGCAGCGAACAAATGCTTCCATGGGAAAGGAAATAGCGAAATCTTGGAGATCAATTTTGGCCCTGGTTTGGTGGAACCTCTGGAAAGAAAGAAATGATAGAACATTCAGAAATATTTCTTGTCACCCCACACAACTGTTTCTGAAGATTCAGGTCGAAGCAAAGGGCTGGGTTGACGCTGGGCGTAAGCGTGCAATGGCTCTTGTAGAGCGCCCCCTAGAACCAGACTGATGTACTTCTGATGTATCTCTAGCCCCAATCCTCCTTCTCTAATCTTGTTTTTGTAAATGTTTATTTCTTCTATACGCAATGAAAAGCAGTGGCCCTGCCTTTTCGTCAAAAAAATTATCGGTGGCATTAGACTGAGTGCGGCATTAGTTAAATGTGGCATCACTTTAGCAGTAGCATTGCTTGACTTGACTGCTAGCGTTATACTAATAGCAAAAAAGTGACAATAAGGATGTGTTTGGTTTAAGGGACATGCTAGGCCCATTCGGACAGTGGGTGCACCAGTACGATGTACCTCCGCGGACGCATAGAGTGGTGAGGGAGGTATGGTTGCCCAGAGCAACAAATATCCAGGCAGCATATGTGGATTACGTCCCATTTTTGTTCTCTTTAGCCAGCTTTTTCCTATGTGAGGACAACAAACCGATCAACCTGGTCATTCTCTATTGCGTTGTCATGCCTTTCTACCCTTCTTCAACCAAGAGACACAAGACTCGTTCCTTAGCTATTGATTTCCCCCTTTTCAACCTAGATGCGGGTTCGATGCCTACTCTCTTGGACAGTACAGTCTTCCTTCCTTTCCTTATTCAACCCAGACATGGATTAGTCTGCATGAAGTAGGGTTTCCTTTAATAGTGCAAATTAAGGTTTTCATCTGCGTGACCAGCAGAGCAGAGGATAGGAAATTGGGAAGATGGTGGAGTGGAAAAAGATCCACATGCGGCGACGTGGTAGATGGGGCAATAGAACAAGGGTATGGTTCGAAAAGAGCTAGCATACCTAAGGGTCGGCGGGAAGTGGCTTTGCTCGTGCTCGCCGTCCTCCGCACGCACTACGGCAGCGAGCTTGGGGACGGAGGCCATCCCGCGCGGGCGCTAGGTCTGAGAGGACGGCCTTGTCGTCAGTGCGTGACCTCGCTCGCCGACGACGAGTGTGTCAACGCTGCACGTCCTTTTCTTCCCCGGCGGATCTGTGACCACCGGTGAGGAGGGAGAGAGAGACCGTCTTTTTTAGATCTGGAGAGAGGGTGATAGTGTGAGAAGCAAGTGGGCAGCCCTTAGCAAGAAAGCTCTGAAGCTCCAGCCTATATATCTTTTTTATACTACTAGTACTAGAGGTGGAGTAGTGGTAGAGTAGTTTATATTTTCTCTACAAACAGTACCAGTTAGTCGTGCTTCAAAACTGAACGGCACGCCATGTCGTGGATCTAAGACTGACAGTAGAATGGGGGGTAGGTATGAGGAGGCAAGATCCTAGCTATGGTGAAGTTGTACACACGAGTTTTACGAGTTCAGGCCCTTCGCAGAGGAAGTAATAGCCCTATGTCTCGGTGCCCGGAGGCGGTCGACTGGATTATGTGTGTGTGTGTTACAGGGGGTGCGAACCCTTGTGCCAGAAGAGGGGGGTGGCTTATATAGAGTGCGTCAGGACCTCGGCCCTCCTCCGTTACCAAGAGTTCAATGTACATAAAGAGGAGGCGTTACTGATAACGCCAGCCTTAAATGCCTTAATGGCCTTAAAGACTACAGAGTGAACGCTTGTCTGTTGCTGTTCTGGATGACTCCTGGTCTTCAATAAGTCGAATGGATCTTGTACGGTCGAGTGGTCGAGTGACCTCAGGGAGGAGGGGTCTCTGAGTAGCTGGCAGGTCGAGTGGATTGCACTCGACGCCTTTGTTGAGCCCTCTCTGTTATCTCTTGAGCTTCTTTGCTTCTAGGACAGTGACCTTGGATAGGGCGTATAGGTCAGGCCTATGTCCCTACCCCAGGTCTATGTTATCATCATTAGCCCCCGAATGGATTTAGGTCCGAGTGAAAAGAAGGTTGAAGTTGATCTTGCTTCGACTGTTGTGTTTCACAACTATTCATTTTTGAACAGAGGCCAGTGTTGGAACATCGGCTTCGTTTCAGTCGCCTTGATCGATTCAGAAATTGCCGACTGGATTTATAACGTCATCCATCGAGTGTTGTTTTTGACGCGAAATCTTTGCCGCGATTGGTTACGGCGTATCCCGAATTTCATGGGATTCGAAATTTCGGGAAGCGTGCGGGGCGGAGCGCACCGTGGTAAGCGGGGTGGATAAACAGGAACATTTCGATTTCCGCGCCACATTTTTTGCCACGTATCCTGCGCGCGACTGTTGAGGGATTTGACAGGATCGCCCGGGCCCACGCGTCAGCCACTCGGAAGTGGGCCTTTAAAAGTGACGAGGCCGAGGCGTCTGCACTGTGCATGTCCATTCTTCTTCTTCTTCCTCTATTTCTCCGCCGCATCCGGCTTCTCCGCTCTCGACGCCGCCGCTCCACCGCCATGGGTAAGGAAAAGACGGCAGCACTGGAACGCGTGAAGAAGGCGACGGGGGTGGCGAAAGGCAAGAAGACGAATCGGGGGTCTTCGTCGTGATCGGGGCTGCCGTCGGGTTGGATCCAGGGCGATTGGATCCGATCCTCGCTTCGGCAGGAAGATTTGGACGAGCTGGCCGAGTCTGGGCTAATCGTCCACAAAGCTGCGCGGTTGTCAGAGGGGGAGACGGAGCCGCAGCCGCGGCCGGGTGAGTGTGTTCTGCTCGCCACCCATGTTGACCGCGGTTTCTCGCTTCCTCCGCACCCTTTTTTCTGGGGTTTCTTGAATTTCTTCGGGGCCCAACTCCATCATTTTTCTCCCAACACCATCACATATCTTGCCGCGTTCGTGTCCATGTGCGAGAATTTCTTGGGGTGTTGATCGCACTGGGGTCTTTTCAAGCACATTTTCACCATCCGCTCCCAGACGGTGAATAAAGCAAATTCGAATGACGAGAAAACCCACGTTATCCAGATGTGTGGGGGTTTGGGTATCCAGAAGAGGAAGAGGAGTTCTTTCCCTTCGATGACCCTTCCTGAGTCGGTCAGGGGCTGGCAGTCGACCTGGTTCTACTGCCAGGATATCGCGACCCCAGGCCAGTCGACTGGACTTCCCCCTTTTTCCTTCGATCGTGTTCAGACCCCCTCTCCGTTGAAAGTGACCGCCGCGGAGAAGGCGGAGACAGCCATGCTGGTCGAGAGGGTGGTCCAGCTGATCAACCAAGGCGTCACCAGCATGGATTTGTTGGAGGTATTCCTCAGTCAGCGCATCCAACCGCTTCAGGCTCGTGACCACTCTATGTGGATGTATTCCGGAGCTGGCGACACCGCTCGGGTTCATCCAGAGGAGGTGCCGGCCAAAACAGTGGCCCAATGGCTGAGGAGTATTACCAGAAACAAGGACAACCCTAGGGGCGCCAGGAGAGTCGATCCTTTCAGCGACAGCAATCAGCCAGACAAGGTTCGGCCGCTATAACCGATTGCATTTGGATACATTTTCCGACTATTTTTTTAATCCGACTGATTTCCACTCGACTTCTTGTCTTGTAGATTTATACAGAGATGTACTCAATGCCCAATGGCGAACAAGCTCTGGAGCAGGACCATGAGGGCGAGGACAGCGCGGAGGAGAGTGGTGACTGGGAGTCGCCGGACGACGATGATGAAGACGAGAGCGACGAGTCAGACGACGAGGAGGCAGTCGACTCACCGCCTCGTTCAGAACGTCGATCCAAGCAGCACCATGATCCAGCGGGCAGGCGCGGTAAGGCTGTGGCCTCGAGCGCTCAAGCGCAGGGCACGCTCGGTCTTCAACTCCGGAGGTGGCGGAGAAAGTCACCAAGCAGCCCAAGATCAACCCCTCAAAGGCTCGGAAGACCTTGCCTAAGATTAAGATGGATGTTCCTGTTGCCTCTGGGTAAATGTTCTTTCCGTGTTTCCTTGCTCTGACTGATTCTCCTGTTCTGACCGAGTGGATGGTGCACTTTTCCAGCCTAGCCTCTGCCGCGACTGATATGGATATCGACAAGGTCCTAGACGGCAAGGAAACCGATGATGTGGCTACCTCCAAAGCTAGTAAGTCTGCTCGACTCGAATTTATTCTGTCGATTGGATTGTTCGTCAGTTGCATCTCTGATTTTTTTTCTGTTTGTTGCAGCTCCACGAGACATTGTCGTGCTTCCGGACGATGAAGAAGAAGTGCCTCTGAGGGAAAGAAGGAGGAGGGACAAGGGACCGAGTGGGAAAGTGCCTGAGGTTCAGGTTCCTCAGTCGACACTGATGCCTGGGACGGCGATCGAGCGATCCACAGATCCGGCTCGCACCAACGTCACTTTCGCTATCCCGCTGTTGACTGATTGCCCGTCAGGGTCGGCTGCTCAGACTCCTGCTGCTCCAATACAACTCCAGCATCAGACCCAGCGGCTGCTTCGACTGCCCTGCCATCATCACATTTCACTGCGTACCAAACTCCAGACGACCCACCGAGTGCCGCCAAGGAAGCTCTTCTTTAGTTGAACCTTGTGATGGGGCAGATGAAAGTGGTGCACGAGGCCAGTCAGGTGGCCTACAACGTCGGCGCTGCTCTGCAAACCAATGTCCAGGTTAGTTGATTTCCGACTGATCTTGTTTCTTATCCGATCACCCACTGGGGTCTGTCTGCCTTAAAGTTGTATAGGTCTTCCACTTGAGTCGACTTGGATTGAGTCGATTGAATTTTTGAACTAGTGGGGGCACGCTGAGTGCACCCACTGGGTGTAGTCCCCGAGACCATAGTTGACTGCGGGCAGTCGACTGTGGTCTGGGAATCCGAATTTTCTCACTCGGCCTGGGCCGACCATGCCAAGTGAAAACCCGAACTAGTGGGAGCACGCTAAGTGCACCCACTGGGTGTAGTCCCCGAGACCGTGGTCGACTGCGGGCAGTCGACTATGGTCTGAGAACAACTTTCTTCGCTTTTTTTTACGACTCGAGCTAGGCAGACCATGCCGAGTGTTGAATCAAACCAGTGGGGGCACGCTAAGTGCACCCACTGGGTGTAGTCCCCGAGACTACCGTTGAATGTTTGATTCGGCGGTAGTCTTAGAGTAACTTTCACTGTGATGTTCTTTTGCTTCTGTCGACTGATATATCTTATATATTGACTGCAGAAATCTTGTGATCTTGGGGCTCAACTTTCTACACTGAACAAGCAGCAAATCAGCCTCAACCTTGATCTAGAACTGGCCAAGAAGAACCTCAAGACTGCTCGTGACGAAGTAGCTGCCATGGGAGGTAACCAATCGTCAACTGTCCATCTTACGACTAGCACTTTTCCGTGTGTTTTTTCCTTTTTCTAGTCACTTCGAACCGGGTGACTTCACTCGAACAGATGTGCGTAGTGAAAACCGTCAACTCCAAGCTCGTCTGAAGAATGTTGTTTCTTTAGAGAAAATGAAACAGGCTCTGGAGAAGAAGGATCTGGATCTTGCTACTGCCCAGAAGGAGGCGCGAGAGAAAACGGCACTTGCTGACAAGATGCTTGCTTCAGTCGGCAAGTTAGAAGAAGAGAACTCCAAACTGAAGACCGCTGTCTCTGATGCCAATCGGGAGGTCGAGCAACTGAAGAAAGACAAGGACAAGCTAACTGATGAGATTGGAAACCTCAAAGCTAAGAAGGGCGAGTTAGAATCTTATCTGGGCCAGCTTGCTGCAAAACTGGTCTTAAAGCTTGAAGGTATTGTTGTTCAACTGACTTGTTGCTGTCGATTGATAGATCTTACTATATGTCGACTCACTATTTACTTGACTGCGCAGAACTTTGCCAGGACTTTGAAGCAGAAACTGGGCGGGTCGAGACGGATCTCTATCCCATAAACTGTCCAGTCAAAGATGACGTAGCGATGAATGTGCTGCGGTTGGAATCCCGCATGGACAGCGCAGTCGCTTATCTTGCCCGTCTGAAGGCGCCGATGACTCGGGTTGATGCTGAACTCTGGCCTCGGGCGGAACTGTCTCAAGACCTCGAGTCTCTGATGGCTCGACTGAATCAAATACCTGACCGAGTGCAAGAATGGAAGAAATCATCTGCTCGCTGCGGTGCTGATGTCGCCATGTCATTGGTTCGAGTGCACTGTAAGGATGTCAAAGAAGATAAGCTGGCGGAGCTCAAGGTTGCTAACATCAAAAGGCACACTTTCTAGTCCGTCAGGACACTTTCCTTGACGCCGCCACTCGCATCGCATACAGCATAGACCTTGATAGTTTCTGTGATCCAGCCAGTCCTTCTCCTGACGAGTGACCAAAAAACATTATGCTCCACCTTTATTTGCCTCGGAATGCCAAGTGATCGTGTAATCGTTAAACTTCTTCGGGTTTGATGCCCGAGTACTTTTGATCCGTGGTCCAGAACCTTAGGATTTATCTGAACTTGGTTTATCTCTGCGTATGCTTGTGTTTTCCTTCGAGTGGAACTTGTTCTTCACTCGGAATAGTCTTTGTACTTGAAATGCAGCTCTAAGGAGGAGGTCCAGTCGACCTGCACCTCGTCGTCCTTGCAGATCAGGATGGAGTGCATGTCATACTTGTGGCGCAGCTCTGAGGAGAAGGTCGCAATCGATCTGCACCTCATCGTCCTTGCGGATAGGGATGGAGCGCACGTTATACTTGTGGCGCAGCTCTGAAGAGAAGGTTACAGCCGACCTGCACCTCGTCGTCCTTGCGGATGAGGATGGAGCGCATGTTGTATTTGTGGCGCAGCTCCAAAGAGAAGGTTACAGTCAACCTGCACTTCGTCGTCCTTGCGGATGAGGATGGAGTGCACGTTGTATTTGTGGCGCAGCTCCGAAGAGAAGGTTACAATCGACCTGTACCTCGTCGTCTTTGCGGATAGGGATGTGTTTCAAACTTAGGAAAGTGCTGGACTGCAGCTAAGCCTCCGAGTGAGAGGATTTCTCATCACTCGGTAGGATTTTCAAACTTAGGCGAGTACTGGACCGCAACTAAGCCCTCGAGTGTGATGGTTGTTCACCACTCGGTAGGATTTTTCAAACTTAGGCGAGTACTGGACTGCAGCTAAGCCCCCGAGTGAGAGGCTTGCTCACCACTCGGTAGGATTTTTAAACTTAGGCGAAACAGATTCGCAGCTAAGCTCCCGAGTGTGAGGGTTGCTCACCAGTCGGTAGGATTTTTCGAACTTAGGAGAAACGGGTTCGCAGCTAAGCCATCCACTGGGGGGTTTAGAGAATAAAAAAGAAACAACAATCATTTATGAGACTGTAAAAACTGTGTCTTTAATAATCAAACTGGAAGGTATTTCTTATTACATCTCAATAGTCTGAAAGCTTAAGTGTAAAAGGGGCGGAGCAGCTCCGCATTCCAAGCGCGGGGCTCGTATTTCTTGTGCTCGATGTTGTAAAGGTGGTATGCTCCGTTGTGGAGCACTCTGGTGACAATGAAGGGGCCTTCCCAAGCAGGAGCGAGCTTGTGTGGTTTCTGCTGATCCACACGAAGAACCAAGTCTCCCTCTTGAAATGCTCGACCCCTCACATTTCTGGCGTGGAATCAACGCAGGTCTTGTTGATAAATGGTCGACCAGATCAGGGCCATCTCTCTTTCCTCTTCCAGGAGATCAACTGCGTCTTGCCGAGCCTGTTCTGCTTCATCTTCTAAGAAAAGCTCGACTCGGGGTGCATTGTGAAGCAAGTCACTCGGAAGTACAGCTTCAGCTCCATAGACCAAGAAGAATGGAGTTCGGCCAGTCGACCGATTAGGAGTTGTCCTCAATCCCCAAAGCACTGATGGAAGTTCATCGACCGAGGCGCCTGCCGTATGCTTGAGATCACGCATCAATCGGGGTTTCAGTCCTTTGAGAATCAATCTGTTTGCTCTTTCAGCTTGTCCATTCGACTAGGGATGGGCGACTGAAGCATAGTCGACTCAAGTGCCTTGAGAAGAACAGAAGGCCTTGAACTCATCAGAATAGAAGTTCGACCCATTGTCAGTGATGATGCCGTGCGGAACACCATATCTGAATGTTAATTCTCTGATGAAGCTGACATCAGTACTGGCTTCGAGATTTTTGATAGGCTTGGCTTCAATCCATTTGGTGAACTTGTCGACTGCTACGAGCACATGAGTGAAGCCGCTCCTACCCGTTCTCAGAGGTCCAACCATATCCACTCCCCAAACAGCAAAGGGCCAGACGAGTGGAATGGTCTTCAGGGCTGATGCAGGCTTGTGAGACATGTTGGAGTAAAACTGGCAACCTTCACATTTGTCGACTATTTCTTTTGCCATCTCATTTGCTCGTGGCCAATAAAATCCCGCTCGGTATGCTTTGGCCACAATGGTCCGAGAGGACACATGGTGACCACAGGTCCCTGAGTGGATGTCGTTGAGGATCACTCGACTTTCTTCTGGCGATATGCATTTTTGGCTGACTCTAGTTACACTTTCTCTGAACAGCTGTCCTCTTATCACAGTAAAGGCTTTGGATCGACGGACGATCTGTCGGGCCTCTTCTTTGTCCTCTGGGAGTTCCTTCCTAAGAATGTACGCGATGTACGGCACTGTCCAATCGGGAGTGATGACCAAAACCTCCATGATCAAGTCGACCACGGCTGGGACTTCGACTTCAGTCGGATCGGTGGCACTTGGGGGCTCTTTGGTGAAAGGAACTGAAGGTGTATGAATATGTTCCAAAAACACATTGCTGGGAATGGCTTCCCTCTTGGAACCTATCTTTGCCAAATCATCGGCTGCTTGATTTTTCAGTCGGGGTATGTGATGGAGCTCTAAACCCTCAAACTTCTTCTCTAACTTTCTCACTGCATTGCAATAGCCAGTCATAGCCGGGCTTCTGATGTCCCACTCCTTCATTACTTGATTAACCACCAAATCCGAGTCGCCGTAGACCATGAGGCGACGGACGCCGAGTGAAATGGCCATACGCAACCCGTACAAAAGTGCCTCATATTCAGCTTCATTGTTGGAGGAATCAAAATGAATCTGGAGAACATAGCTGAGCTTGTCACCTCGGGGGGATACCAATACTACCCCAGCACCAGAACCATTCAGCATCTTAGATCCATCAAAGAACATGGTCCAATGCTCCGAGTGAATCTGAGTCGGCAGTTGCTGTTCGACCCACTTGGCGAGGAAATCTGCTATTGCCTGGGACTTGATAGCTTTCTTTGCCTCAAACTTGATATCCCAGGGAAGGAGTTCAATCGCCCACTTTGCCACTTGACCAGTTGCATCTCTGTTGTTCAGAATTTCTAACAATGGTGCGTCGCTGACGACTGTAATGGAGTGATCAGAGAAATAGTGTGCAACCTTCTTCGTGGTCATGTAAATCCCATAAACAAGCTTCTGATAATGTGGATATCTTTGCTTGGATGGAGTCAGAACTTCAGAAACGTAGTATACTGGGTGCTGAACTTTATAGGCTTTTCCTTCTTCTTCTCGCTCGACCGTGAGTACCGTACTGACAACTTGTCCAGTGGCTGCAATATAAAGCAGTAAAGGCTCTTTGCTGATTGGGGCAGCGAGCACCGGCTGGGTGGAAAGCAGGGCTTTGAGCTCTGCAAACGCTGCATCAGCTTCAGGAGTCCACTCGAACTTGTCAGATTTCTTCATCAGTCGGTAAAGAGGCAATGCCTTTTCACCGAGGCGAGAAATGAATCGACTCAAGGCGGCCAAACAACCAGTAAGCTTCTGGACATCATGCACATGCACAGGGCGCTTCATCCGGAGTATGGCACCAACTTTCTCTGGGTTAGCGTCGATCCCTCGTTCGGAAATGAGGAAGCCGAGTAACTTTCCGCCAAGAACTCTGAATGTGCACTTTGATGGATTAAGCTTGATATCATACCTTCTCAGGTTGGCAAAGGTTTCAGCAAGGTCAGCCAGCAGGTCGAAACCTTTACGCGACTTGACCACAATGTCATCCATGTATGCTTCCACATTCCTACTGATTTGAGTGAGCAGACACTTCTGAATCATCCTCATGAATGTGGCTCCAGCGTTCTTAAGACCGAATGGCATGGTGACATAACAAAAACACCCGAATGGAGTGATGAAAGTTGTTTTTATCTCATCGGGTCCATACAGTCGGATCTGATGGTACCCATAATAGGCGTCTAGAAAAGATAGGCGCTCACATCCCGCGGTCGAGTCGACAATCTGGTCGATGCGGGGGAGAGGAATGTGATCTTTCGGTCAGGCCCGATTGATATGCTTGAAGTCATTGCACATGCGAAGTGAGTCGTCCTTCTTGGGGACCATGACAACATTGGCGAGCCACTCGGAGTGGAAAATCTTTCGGATGAACTCAGCCGCCAGAAGCCGAGCCACTTCCTCACCAATTGCCTTTCTCTTCTGTACGGCAGACCGTCGAAGATGTTCCTTGACTGGTTTCACTTTCGGGTCGACTCGCAAATGGTGCTCAGCCAGTCCCCTGGGTACACCCGGCATGTCAGAGGGTTTCCATGCGAAGATGTCCCAGTTCTCACGGAGGAACTGGATGAACGCTTCTTCCTATTTGTTGTCGAGTGATGTTGAAATATTAGTAGGAGCAACATTAGGATCGGTCGGGTGAATATGAATCGGCTTCATTTCACCGGACAACTGAAATACAGAATCTGTGGCAGGCTTCTTAGCTCGCAACAAATCACTCGGGTCTGCATTCTTCCAGTATTCTTACATTTCGACTGTTGCCATTTGTGCATCGGCGATTTTTCAGCCCCTCTGGAAGCACTCTTCTGCCTTCTGCCGATTGCCAGTGATTGTGATCACTCCTCTGGGACCAGGCATCTTCAATTTGAGGTACACGTAACATGGTCGAGCCATAAAACGTGCATAAGCAGGCCTACCCAGAATAGCATGATAAGCACTCTGGAAATCCACTACTTCAAATGTCAACTTTTCCTTGCGGTAATTCTTGGAATCACCGAAAACCACATCAAGGGCGATTTGGCCGAGTGATTCAGCCTTCTTGCCAGGTATAACGCCATGGAAACTCATATTGCTTTCACTAAGCTTGGACATCGGAATGCCCATTCCCTTCAAGGTTTCAGCATAAAGGATATTCAGGCCGCTACCACCATCCATTAGCACTTTGGTCAGTCGAGTGCCTTCAACAACTGGGTCGACCACCAGCGCTTGCCTCCCAGGGGTGGCGATACGCGTTGGGTGATCAGACTGGTCGAATGTGATGGCAGTCTGAGACCACTTCAAATAACTGGGTGTTGCCGGAGCAACCATGTTTACTTCTCTGTTGATAACTTTCAGTCGACTCTTGCTCTCCACATCGGCAAAAATCATCAGAGTGGAATTGATGTTGGGAAAACCATCATCTTCTTCTTCCTTATCCTCATCCTTGTCCAACTCCTTTTCCTTCTCACTGGGTTGCTTTTCTCGGAATTGCTGGATCAAAACTCGACACTGTCGAGTGGTATGTTTAGGATAAATCCGATTACCCTCTTCGTCCTTCTTGATGTGAATGTGACATGGCAAATCCAACACATCATTTCCTGCTTGATCTTTCACTTTCTTGGGGGTCCAGGGCCCTTTGGGCTTCCCCTTGAACTTGCCTTGAGCCATGACTAAGGCTTCACCAGGAGCAGCTGGCTCGGCCTTGTGCTTCTGTTTCTGACTGGAATTCCCTCCTCCTGTTTCCTGGGCGACTGTTTTGTGCTTGCCACTCCGGAGTCGGTCTTCCTCTTTGCCGTTAGCATATTTGGTGGCAATCTCCATCATCCGAGTCAGGGACATATCCCCTGTCCGACCGAATTTCAGATTCAACTCTCGATACTTAACGCCTTATTTGAAGGCACATACTGCTTGGTGATCTGACACATTCTCCACTGTATGATGTAACATGATCCATCTCTGGATATAATCTCTCAAGGTTTCATTCAATTTTTGCACACAATGTTGCAATTCTGTCAACCCCGCTGGTCGTTTGCAAGTACCTTCAAAAGTCCTAACAAAGACTCGGGCGAGTTCTTCCCAACTGAATATACTGCCAGGTGCTAACTGGTTCAACCATGCCCTGGCCGAGCCTTCCAACATCAGAGGAAGGTGCTTCATGGCCACTTCATCATTGCCACCACCAATTTTTACAGCCACTCGGTAGTCTTCAAGCCAAGTGTCAGGCTTAGACTCACCAATAAACTTGCTGGCTCCAGTCGCCAACCTGAAGTTGGGAGGAATCACTGCAGCCCTGATGGCTCTGGTGAAACACTCGGGACCTGAAACGTGCACTCTGCTGCCAGTCGGGTAATCTCCGTCATAGCCTTCTCCGTGTGCTCTGTTCCTGTCAACCAGACCTTGAACGAGAATAGATCTCGCATCAAAGCCCGGCTCCCTCGGGTCAACTAGTACTCTTCGCCCGCCACTGTGGGGGCGTCTGTCATCGTGCTGCCGAGGAACATATGACCCACTCCTTGGAGGAGGCGTGGGCACTCGACGATGGTCATCGTGGCCGAGTCGGTGATCGTATTGCTCGTGGTTTCTGTACTGATCTTGCCTGTGTCCATGTCCTTCACGCCGCGGGGGCGATCTTGGGCTGTGAGCCGACTCTGCCATCACAGATCTGCTATGAATCCTATTCCGCGACTGAGATAGTGTTGTGTTCTGCTCTTCGGCTGCCCAGAGCAAGGCCCAGATTTGCATCAAACCTCTGCCAGCCTCCGACTTGGAAGGCTGAATTGACTCTGCTATGCGGGCCGCTGCCGTGAGATTTTGAATCAGAGTGCGATATACCTAAGGGTGAGGCGGAAAAAGCTGTCGTCGACTGGACTCAGGGATCCGCTGCCGAGCACGCTCGTCGAGTGCATGTTGCAGGTTCTCCAGTCGAGTGCGCTTAGCCAAGTTGGCCAGGCGCGCCTCCTCCAAGGCCCGGGCCTCGGGGGTTTCTCCAACGATAGGAGTGTGAAGCGCATCCATATTGCGGCGGCGAAGCTCTTCCCTCTGCTGCGAAGAAAGCTCGGGGCGGAACTCTTTGTGAACGCGCGATGGATCGCCGCTGCCATCACCACCGTCGTCGCGAGGGAAGCCAGGAGGACTGCGTGGTCCGTTGACCATCAAGACTTCCGCCACGGGATCACTGCTGTCGCACTCGGATGCGGTCTCGACGAAGCCAGTCGATAGGTCGAACAGGCCGTAAAGAGTTTCGTCGGGCTCGATTGCCGCGACTTGTGGGGTGGACGACTGACGGGACACCGCGTGTCTCACCCACCGCTGGAGCCGTGACCGACCGAAACACTTGCGCCGGCGAACAACGGGGGCGAGGACACCATAGGAGTCGACCGATACTGGGTCGACGGCTGCCGGAGAAGGACGCCGCGGACGCACGCGCAAAAGTGCGTCGCCCCGCGGACAGGGAGCGCCTCGACGTCGAGTGGAGCTTCCTGAATCCAAGCGGAGTCGTCGGCCACGAAAACGAGCGCGCCGAGACGGATCTCGCGGCCCTCAACCAGTTCGCCAGCGGAAACCATGATGATGAGAATTGGGAAAAATCGCAACTCCACCAAAAAGTCGCTAAGGCACCAGCCCCACGGTGGGCGCCAACTGTCGTGGATCTAAGACTGACAGTAGAATGGGGGGTAGGTATGAGGAGGCAAGATCCTAGCTATGATGAAGTTGTACACACGAGTTTTACGAGTTCAGGCCCTTCGCAGAGGAAGTAATAGCCCTACGTCTTGGTGCCCAGAGGCGGTCGACTGGATTATGTGTGTGTGTGTGTTACAGGGGGTGTGAACCCTTGTGCCAGAAGAGGGGGGTGGCTTATATAGAGTGCGCCAAGACCCCGACCCTCCTCCGTTACCAAGAGTTCAATGTACATAAAGAGGAGGCGTTAATGATAACTCCAGCCTTAAATGCCTTAATGGTCTTAAAGACTACAGAGTGAACGCTTGTCCGTTGTTGTTCTGGATGACTCCTGGTCTTCAATAAGTCGAATGGATTCTTGTACGGTCGAGTGACCTCAGGGAGGAGGGGTCTCCGAGTAGCTGGCAGGACGAGTGGATTGCACTCGACGCCTTTGTTGAGCCCTCTCTGTTGTCTCTTGAGCTTCTTTGCTTCTAGGACAGTGACCTTGGATAGGGCGTATAGGTCAGGCCTATGTCCCTACCCCAGGTCTATGTCATCATCACGCCATTAAAAAATAAAGTCGAGAAATAATGCGGCACTTCGGGCCAACGCGGCCAGATCACATTTGCATGAGAAATTACACACCATGTTTCGTTGACATGTGGTCCCGTTCCAACATGTCAGTGAGACGACGGCGAGTCCTTTTGTACAATTTCCGAAAGGACGTGTAGGTCGGGGCGCCTCTTCGTGTACCGTGGCAAACTGGCAACTGTCCACCGACTCTTCGCCTTTTCCTCTTGATTTGGAACTGCTCTCGCACGCTATTCCTCCCTCCTCCATTTGCCTTCACCCTTCCTTCTGCCATTGTTCGATCATCTTCTCCATGGAGGGAACAAGCCGGAAACGACCCTGTTATTCTTGCCCTGATCTGAAAGATGACGTGGTGGAGGAACTCATTGATCGGTGCGACGTCATCACCTCGGCTAGCATGGCAGGTTCGTTCAAGCCCATTCTCAACTCAACTAATAACATCATTACAAGGAACCCAAGGGTCCAGGCGCTGTTTGATCTCCCTTATCTTCTTTGCTATAAGCCTGTTCGCATGGGCGCGGACGACGGAGGCCTCGCCTTGTGCAAGTTGATGCCGCTTGAAAATGATACATGTGATGTCAAGATGCCATCGCTTAAGGGTAAGGCCTGGGCTGGCGCAAATGGAGATTGGGTTGTTTATATTGGGTACAATTGTGAGTGGGAACTTGTGAATGTGTACACTCGTCAGCGGATTCCACTTCCAAAAATCTCAGAGTGCCCTGAGGTTGAGCACACAGATGATCTACGTACGTTCAAATACGATCATGGTGACTGTCGTCTACTGAAGATAGCAATTTGTCGAGTTCCCAACCGCTCTTGGAATTACAAGAACTATGAAGTTGTTGCTATCTTCGACAAGCTTGTTGCCATCCTTACTCATTCCACGGTTCGTCGTCCATGGATATTGCTCAAAAATCAGTTTATGCACACCAAATGAACTGCTGCACGTCCACTGCTTGTAAGCAAAAGTTTCTCCTCGTGCTGCGAGCCACCGCGCACGCGTTGGCGAGGGAGAAGGCATAGTAAGCAAGCTTCTCATCGTTCTGTGAGTTGACGGGACACATCAAAGTTATTTATTAGTACTCTCTTCAAAAAGGGCCGACCATGTCCATGGCTACCATCTCGTGCTCTGTCATTGAGTACGTGCACTATTCACGTGCCATCGAGGAGAAACAATATTGCATAGTACTAGGTGCCATCGAAGTGCACGACTCACTTACGCACTACATATCTCCATTTTCTTGCATGACACGCCACCTTGATGCTAGATGTCCCGCGTGTCATGGAGGCATATAGTATGATTTTGTAAAATGGAGGCATATAGATGTCCCGCGTGTCGGCAAAAGGATGAACAAAGCTCATGTCTTAAATGAAAGAGTGGAAGAACATAGATTCCCGACGACCGAGAAGGAGCAACAAACCTCGGCGTGAAGCATCTGCACTCATAATATTTTATATTATTCAGCGATATAAAATCAACCAAATCTGTCCACGTTCCTATACCATTCTATAGTATGAGAATAACTTTGAACGTAAGCCATTGATTCACTCTATCCAATGGTCATAGTTGGAAAATCCAAACAAAACCAAGCATTGGATCAAATATTTTTTCGAGATCAACTCTTTTAGCACTTACCGCCTACCCACCTAGCCCACCTATATATCCGCTCACGTGTGATGACCACAGGAGCTATCCACTCAGATTGTATGTTATAAAAATAAAGGTCGATAACTAATGCGGCACCTCGGGCCAACGCGGCCAGATCGCATTTTGCACGAGAAATTACACACCATGTTTCATTGACATGTGGTCCCGTTCCAACATGTCAGTGAGACGACGATGAGTCCTTTTGTACAATTTCTGAAAGGACGTGTAGGCCGGGGCGCCTCTTCGTGTACCATGGCAAACTGGCAACCGTCCACCGACTCTTCGCCTTTCCCTCTCGATTTGGAACTGCTGTCGCACGCTCTTCCTCCCTCCTCCATTTGCCTTCACCCTTCCTTCTGCCAGTGTTCGATCGTCTTCTCCATGGAGGGAACAAGCCGGAAAAGACCCCGTTATTCTTGCCCCGATCTTAAAGATGACGTGGTGGGGGAACTCATTGATCGGTGTGACGTCATCACCTCGGTTAGCATGGCAGGTTCGTTCAAGAACATTCTCAACTCAACTAATAACATCATTACAAGGAACCCAAGGGTCCAGGAGCGGTTTGATCTCCCCTATCTTCTTCGCTGTGACCCTGCTGACTGGCGTGGGGATGAGGGAAGCCTCGCCTTGTGCAAGTTGATGTCGCTTGATAATGATACGTATGATGTTAAGATGCCATCGCTTGAGGGCAAGGCTTGGGCAGGCGCAAATGGAGATTGGGTTGTTTATATTGGGTACAATTGCGAGTGGGAACTTGTGAATGTGTACACTCGTCAGCGGATTCCACTTCCAAAAATCTCCGAGTGCCCTGAGGTTGAGCACACAGATGATCTACGTACGTTCAAATATGATCATGGTGACTGTCGTCTATGGAAGATAGCAATTTCTCGAGTTCCCAACCGCTCTTGGAATTACAAGAACTATCAAGTTGTTGCTATCTTTGACAAGTTTGTTGCCGTCCTTCGTGGTTCGACTGGATGGATATTGCTCAAAAATCAGTTTCTATACACGGATGTGTACTGTGATGCAATTGAATACGAGGGTCTTGTGTTTGCTGCGACCACTCATGGCACTGTTTTTGCATGGGATCCTCGTAGTTTCGGTACGTTTGTCTTCCACCGTAATTATAATTGTTTCATCCACATGCATGCGAGTTAGCAAGTTTCCCTTCTCTACTAATTAACCTTCTTCTTGTGTTTCCAAGGTCCTGTGAGCATTCCACCACCTATACTTGAAATTTTTTATAACCAAGGGGGAGATGACGATGGTGATGATCACGAGCATGAGGACGAGCAGGGCCCATATGCTCACTGGAGGCTGGCAACTAATTCCAATGGATCACCACTTCTTGTCTGTATACAGCCCACTACTGATGTTACTACTGAGGGAGCAGGTGTTGTCTCCCATGGTCGCACTCTCTGGACCTATTCCAACACCCGTTGCATGGTATTCGGGATGGATACTAGTGTGCTAGCGCCAACACCTTCTCCCTGGTACAGTATTGATAGTCTTGGAGCAAACTCGCTCTTCCTTGGACAAAACTATCCAATGATGGTGAAAGGCGATCCAACTGCTGTTGACACAATGTTACTACCATTTATGAGAAGCAACTGTATCTATACGTCGGACATTGCGGTGGTTCCCTACCCTGGTCGTGATATAGTAGGCCGCTTCAGCCTGGATGATCAGTCCTGCGTTGGTCTCGAGATTGACAGTAGCTGGCTCTTCCCAGAGAATCGCTTGTGGTTCAAAGCAAGCGTTTCCAACGCCGAGGATTGGTTGAGTTGAAGTTCATTTCATTGCTTGTTATTTGTTGTGTGATGAAAACTTTAGTATTTATAATGTATCCTCATTGTCGTTGTGGGTTGATGACCTGTTGTATGTAATAAAATGATATGCCTGTGATAAACTTACTAAATTTATGAATGGCTTTCGAGTCCCTTCTCTGAGTGGGTGCTGCGACGAGGCAAAAAAATATTTTCCGAATACATAATTGTACGTGCATTGCAACAGGTTATCGGATGAGGCCAATCAACAATAGTACACTATTTGTACTAGCTTCACATGCTGCACTATCTCTACGTCTACGTATGTAATACAACAAGTTTTACACTTGAGACCAGCCACCCATCCTCACAAAGAACACCTTTTAACCTAGCACAGACTCCAGGAAATTTGGCCACAGTGTGAGGTGGGCCATATGTTAATGTGTTCGCTGTACGTAACCAGCACCTCGAATCCTCGATACTACTACTATAAGTAGTAGGAGTAGTAGGGTGGCATGGGCCAGAACAAGCATTCACGTCCAGGAGTACGACACACGCCACCAGCACGACTTCCATCTGACACCATATTTCTTGGAGTCCGTGCTACAGCAATCTCTTCAGCCTCATCGTTTCTCTAACTCAGCCATCGCGCGGCGGGCGAGGTGGGGGTTTGCCAATAGTCGGTTTCCCCAACTGCGGTCCCACTTGTAAGGCCAACTCCAACGCACGACCCCAAACGGACCTCCGTTTTGCCCGGATTCTGTCCGTTTGGGTAGGGCAATGGGGTCGTGTCCGGGACATTTCTCGGATGCGGTGGCCGTGCGCCGAACGCGCGGACGCATCCCGGCCGCGTACATTTTTCTTTGCAAACGCATATCTTTTTTTCATCATTGATTTTTTGGTACATGGAAATACATCACCAAAATTTTGACTAGAAAAACAAGAACCACAAGAATACATTTTAGAAGATATCCAACTTCCATAACTGCTCCTGTAAGTTGGATTAGTGCCTTCTCGATACATTCATTGTTGATCTGCAGAGGCTCGATCCTGCGTGCTTCTTTCTTCTTCGAGTGTAAAGAAGTAGACGTGTCTAGCCTCTATTCTATCAACAAGTGCACTAGTCTCATCTCTAGCCTCTATGCTAGCTAAAAGTGCTAGAACATCTACTAAATTGCGCTCTATCAATATATCGTTGTACTCTTCTTCCCAATACCAAAACTTGCATCCATTCTACACAATAAAATTTTAAGTTAGCACAACTAGTCTAATCCGAGAGCACAACCGAAGATTTGGTCGAGTTCTTCCTCCTTTTGACGACACGTGGGACATCCAGCATCCAGGTCGTGTCATGCAAGAAAATAGAGTGGTAGTTGAAGCCACGTGATGTGCATCTTGGGTTAAACTGTAAATAGAATCTTACTACTCTTGAGTAACTCCAAAAGCGGCCACCGAAGATCTTTATTGGATTTGTTTTTCATCACGAACACGTCGAGGTGAAAGATGTGCAGGTTCAGTGGGTCCTCTTGCGTTTTCACTGACATGTGGGACCGCATATGAGCAAACACACGATGGGCTCCGCGCGTCTGCTGGCTGGCTGAGAAGAGAGATAGAGGAGGGCTGAGCACGGACTCCAGGAATTTTGTTCTACGTAACCAGCACCTTGATATAGTGGGGTGGCATGGGCCATAACTAGCATTCATGTCTAGCAGTACGGCACACGCCACCCACACGAGTCCCATCCGACACCAATTTTCTTGGAGTCCGTGCTACAGCCATCTCTTCTCCCTCATGTTTTCTCAGCCATCGCGCGGTGGGCGGGGTGGGGGTTTGCCGATAGTCGGTTTGCTCAACTGTGGCCCCACTTGTAAGTGAAAATGCAACACAGCACACATTCCCCCTTGAGCGGCGTGCCGGACCAACCGTGTGGGGGTGCGATGCGAACACGGCAGGCTTTTCCTTTTGAACTTGTAACTTGTAAAATTTGGTTCTGCTCCATGGTGCGACCGATAGATAGAAATAACGATTTTAGTAATGAGAAGTTTGGTTCTGGTGCGCTTCATGCATGGAGTACGTTGGAAAATTATGGTTGATGCGAAAGTAAGATAATTACTAGTAGTACCATATACTACTACATGGATTTGACGGAAAGATAAAGATACATACGGATCCATCAACGACATCCTCACGCCCTAGTGCACCGGGTCACCAACCGACGTGTGAGGAGCAGCGGCGTTGGTGGCAAGCTCAATGTGCTTCTGAACAATGCCGTCCAAAGGTTGCCCTGCGGTCCAAGAAGGCCAGCGTCCTATCGTCCTCCTCTTGCATGTAGTAGTCCTTGTGGACGATTTGCGCGTAGACGTGGGTGATTATGTCGATGGTGTCTTGCTGCGCCAGGCGCTGTGCGGCGAGCGCGACCTCGAGGTGGACATTCTCCGGCGTGACGGCGGGCAGTCGCAGGGCCACCAGTGCGTCGAAGAGGTTGTCACCATAGAGGCCGTTGAGGGTGGCAGGCATCGTAGAGCCTGGGCGCGTGGGCTGGAGGCGTACGTCAAGGTCGTCCACGAGCTTCTTGACGACGGTGAACTTGTCGAGGAAGCCGACGAGGACCTCGTCGAACAAGGAGACGAAGCTGTCGTCCAAGCGGCCCCTCGCCCTGGCGGCCTCAAGCACTACCTGGAGACGTTCCTCGGTGCCGGGCCGCAGGCCGGCGTCGTGGACCATCTGGCACAGCCGGCTGATGCTCGCGCTCATCGCCTCCATGGGTCTAGCTTCTAGTCAACTGATCTTGCGATTGGAGTGATCACTCTTGCCCTTGGGTGCGTAGGTGCGTAGGATTTCGTAGATTGGACTGGCGGGAGCCTTTATATGAGAAGTGCAGACTGCGTTGAATTCACGTGCGTGTTGGCCATCTACTCCTCGCCCCTCTACTGCACCTGCCTTTGGCTGTATGACAGGTTGGCCAGCCACCCGTTGGGCCCATGTGTCATACACCCAAAGGCAGGTGCAGTAAGTCAATGAAGCTGCGTCCCCCTCCGTGCCCGTGCATGCTTTCAATGACTTGAGACTACCAAACATCACATGCAGTGGTTAGTTCATTGCATGTAATCCTATTAAGTAGCAAAAAGACATTAAGTTATCTCGCCGATAGGAATAAAACAATACACCATGTATTTATTTACAGAGGGAGTAGTACATTTTTTGTGACATGCATTACTAGATATTGCTAGTCAAATACTAAATCCAGATGGACGTGGTAGTACTACTAAATCCAGACGGTGGTGCTAGTACTAGTGGTAGTAGTAATACCAATGTAGTAGCACTGTACTACCCATTGGTCAAATTATTACGTGTTGCTCCTCACAGTGAAGTGACAAGACCCTACGCCGGAGATGACACTTGAGTATAGGCGCCGTGTTCGGCATACCATAGTCAGCCTCACCGTCTGCAGTCACTATCATCATGGTTGTAGACCTAGCCTGCTTACAACTAGCCGTGTTCGACATAATTTCCCGTGCGTAGATGCCCGTGCATTGCACGGAACACCAAGATTGGGGGTGGACGGCGCCGGCAGCGGCCATCGCGCCAGATTTTTCCATGGCCTTCTAGAGCCCAGTTCTTTTGCCAGAATCTGGGGATTCTCCCAAAATCCGACCCATACCCAGCTTCTCCCAGAATCTTTGTCCCATTTGTTTTACAATCCAATCTAATTAGATCCTAACTAGATAGGATTGTAAAACAAATGGGGCTCAAAGATTCTGGGAGAAGCTGGGTACGGGTCGGATTCTGGGAGAATCCCTAGATTCTGGCAAAAGAACTGGGCCTAGATGTGGTGGGGAGGAGATAAGGCTGATCGTGAGAGACAAGGAGTTGTTTGTAAATAGGGAACAAGTGCGGGCATATTTTTGCAAAACTGGAGAAGTTTGGTTTGTATGCGTCAGATCTAGATCCGACGGCTATTGGTGAAAGATGGCAGGCACAACATCATTACCAACTCAGGACCTGTTTGATTCGCAGGATTTTGAAAACGCAGGAATAGGACACGACAATATTAGAAGTTTAAAACTGATATTACAAATGTTAGGAGTAATGTTGCACCTACGAAGAGGGAATTACTAGGAAGTTTACGTAAGAACTTTCGTTACTTTAGGTGGATGCAGCATTATCGTACAAACTAAAATCCACCGCCCTGACAAGTCACTAATGGGCAAATAAGTTTTCGAGTCTCTGGCCACTTGATGTTTCAAAAACAAATTCAGCTTCTGCGGAGACTTTGTCATTTAGGCTTAGACGCTTGCGGTGATCAGCACACCATTCATTGTTGCGCCAGAGAACGCCAAACCTCATTACCTTGAGCACACTTGCCTCCAGAACAAAGAACCTGGCCAATTTAATCTCAGATGTGCTGCCTTGATAGTCGATCAAATCAATTTCTGTAAGATGGAGATCAAGGCATTCGATGAGATTGTTATAGTGCAGCACATTTTTCACTTTCGGGTCTTTTTTTATCTGCAAAAGAAGAGAACATATTAGAGCAGCTAGCTGTATAAGATTGTCGTGTCATCAAGAGGTACCAGTATCATTCGCTCATACGATAGGGTTGGCTGGCTAGTGATATTTTTCACTCTCTCTCTCTCTTTCTCTTTCCTCTCATTTACCCAGGAGTACATGAAGAGCTTGGGCATTTGTTGCCTTCCACTATGTGGCCGATGCCATAATACGCATCGATGTCAAATCAAAAGATTTTGGCACCGCTCTCGCGATGTGAGAGAGTTGGCACCGCTGTGCACACAGACCCACATGTATAAACAAATCAATCAAACCAACTACACCAGCCTCTCACTCTCCCAAACAAGTGTTTTTTTATTGCCTCAGTCCTCTCTCTCTCTCCCACGCAAGTGTTTTTTCATTGCGTGAGTTAATTTGGCACCGGAGCAAAGTAGGTGATCCAGATTGGGGCACCAGGTGAGCAATGGAGGGGCATCGATGCCAAATGCATCACAAGTGAATTTGGCACGTGTTTTGGCCTACATAGTGGAGGGCCGTTATAGCCCACTTTTGTACTACCTCTTATTTAGTATAAAATTTTGACCATATATTTATGTAAGAAAATGCCAATGCATGTCACTAAAAATTACACCATTTGAAATTATGTTCAAATACGAATCCAACGATATAGTTCTTAGTGACATGCATTAACATTTTGTCAGTTAAATCTATGGTCAAATTTTGATACTACAAAATAGGAAGAGTAAACCAGGACGGAGGTAGTACTTGCTCTTAGGGTAACCATAGAGTTACTGGAGTAGTCTAAGTTACTTTCCACTATGACTAGCCTAGGCTACTATAGTAGTACAACAACAAAACGATGCAGGTGATCACGTGAGAAAAAATACTAAAAACATTTCTTTCGGTGCAGTGCGTAGATGCAGTTTTGAACACTACACTTGTCATCGTAATTTGGGAAAATTACGAAAAATTTGAGCTACGTTGTGATTACCGTTTACTAATAGGAAAGAAGTTTCACCTCGATGAGTAGCTTCTCTGTGCACGGAAAGCATGTAAGGAATCCAACAACTTGATCCAGATTGGGGCCGATAGATTTTATTGCCAAGATCTTCACTGTGCGCATAGACTGGGTCAAGCTTGTGGGAATCATTTTCTGGAAGACGGTTGTAAATACATCAAGAAGAAATTTAAAAATGTGAATTTCAAGAAGACGGAGAAGAAGATGAGTGCTGTACCTGAACGATTATGGATCCAATAAAGAGTTCGGAGAATTTGACAGACGAGTGCACCAACGCTGTCAATTTCAGCGCGTCAATGACCCTGATTTTTGTTGGACCTTCTAGATCCGATACAAGCAATCTCTCAAGGAAAGGTGCATTCTCAATGACCATAACGTGGAACAACTGGAGTGATCTCTTCCCAATTGATGTCTTGTTGCAGGTCCAGCAAGACACATAAATCCATCGGAGATTCGTCGAGGCGATGTGGAGGCTAATGAACCCGTGGATCTGCTCAAGACGAAGGTACTCGAGCGCAGTACAACTGCGGAGCAGGTGCTCCATAGCCTTCTTCGAGATGACAACATCGAAGAGGTCGAGTTGCTTGAGTTGAGGGAGAAGAAGGGCGGGCGCAGCATTAATCTGGGGAAGATAGCAGGAGCTGAAGCTGGCGCGGCGCGGCGTTGGCGCGAGGCAGAGCGCGGACGGCGGCAGAGAGCGACATCGTCCAGCTTCAAAGCTGAGCTCCTCGAGCTGATCTAGGGCGGGGGATAAGAACCACTCGTCGAACTTGGGTTGGACCTTGCAGTTGGTACTGAACATGCGGATGTCAAGGCGTCTGGCTAGCCCAGGGTGCGATGAAAGGATCTTGGAGACTGCGGCCATGCGTTTGCAATCCCCGTCGCAGAGGAAGCTGTCGATGGAGGGGGACGCGGCGCCACCGCTGGGAGAGCAGGGCGGTCCGCACGACAGATTTGGTGGGGAGGAGGCCGATGATGACTTGCAGCATGTCGTCGGGGAGGCTGCTGATGAAGTTCAGGCTCGCCGGATGCGGTTTTGGCTCGAGCCACCTCCGCTTGTTGGCTGCCTCGCCGTCCATCTCAACTGGCGGCGATGCTGGTGTACACGTGTGCTGGTGTGTGTTGTGTGCTGGGTGTGCGCAAGTGCGTCCTTCTGTGCATGCCGCCGCGCAGTGGTGAATTGTGCGCGAGTGCGTCCTCCACGCGGAAGAAGTGTGTCCTCAATGCGCCCTCAATTTACTAGCGTGCGGGGTGCTACCCCGAGTGGTTTCAACTTTGTTTACTTCACCGCGTGTCATATGGGCCTCTAGTTTACTTATTTTCACCCACTGCCACATGGGCCAGCACACAAAGATACAGAACACGAGCTGACAAGGCAACATGTGGACTGGTTGACCGGTCAACTAAACAATATACGGAGCTATACGCTGACACAGTGAGCGTATAATCCGTCGGTATAGAGTGTTCGTGTGAGAGGGGAGGCCCGTGAGAGATAGCAGAGAGAGAGAGAGAAAGAGCTACTCCCTCCGTTCGATAATGTAGTTCCAACATTTTTTTAAAAGTCAAACTTTTGAAACTTTGACCAAGTTTATAAAGAAATTACTTATATGTACAACACCAAAGATAAATGATAGTATGAAGTAAGTACATGTTGTGATGAATCTAATGATCTTTCCAGATGTAAATGTTTTTCTCCACATATACCTAGTCAAACTTTTCTGAGGTTTGACTTTTCAAAACATCCATATGCTTATGGACGTGAGAGAGTCCCTAACTAGAGAGAGAGAGAGGGAGAGAGTGAGTGAAAAAAGTGTGTGTGCGTGTGTGAAAGAGACATGGACAACACTCGATAGAAGTCGAGAAAAAACGTGTGTGTCTTATGCAAACATATCACACATGCATCTTCGACAACGGAAGCAAGGTGAGGAGATAGTGTGTGGTTGTTTGCAACCGAGAGAGCAAGACCCCTAGCACGTGGCCAAGAGGGGTCTGACAAACAAGGGAGAGAGGTCGAGAGAGACGTACAGAGAAAATGCAGACATGGGGAGGAGAGAGTGTATGTTTGTCATAGAGAGATCCCCTGGAGATCGTGATGGGACTACATGGGTGGGAGATCGAGTGAAAAGGTGTGTGCGCGATAGAAGATACCTCGAGAGATATCGAGATAGACGTATGGATGGAAGGAGACAATACGTGTGTTCCTGATGGCTAGTGAGAGATAATCATACTTAGGGGGAGTGCTTGCGCCTATGATGGAGTGAGGCATTATGGTACTTATTAGGGGGGTGCGTGTCACATAGAGAGAGAGAACAAGGGTGGAGAGTGTTGGATGGGTCTATATGTATAGCGCGAGCGAGACATGTGTATGTGTGAACCAGGGAGATATAAAGTTTGAGAGAGATTGAGGAGCCCCGATAAGGCTGAGTGGTGCGTCAGATAGCTGAGAGGGGGAAAGAGATATTCCATCCGCTCGATAATGCAGTGCATGTAATTTTTTTAGAAGTCAAACTTTGGAAACTTTGATCAGGTTTACACAAATGTTATTTATATCTTCAATACCAAAGATACATCATACGAAAATACATCTCATGGTGAATCTAATGGTATATGTTTGCCGTTCCAGATGTAATTGTTTTTCTCCACATACATGGTCAAACTTTGTGATGTTTGACTTTTCAATAAATCAATATGCTATGGACCGAGGAGAGTGCCTAAGTCGAGAGGGATCAAGGGCCTGTGAAGGAGAATGAGTAAGTGTGAAAAAAGAGTATGTGTGTGAAAGAGAAAGTGACAACAAATGATAAATTAGAGAGAGAGTGTGTTTTTTCGTTTCTTAGGCGAACATATCACGCATGCATCTCCGAGATAGAAAAGCGAGGCGAGGAGATACACGAAGATAGCTAGTGTGTGATTGTTTGCAACGGAGAGAGACACCCCTATAGCACATGTCCAATAGAGGTCTGGCTAACAAGGAACAAAGGTCGAGATGGACACATGGAGAACATGGACGCATGGGGAGGGCGAGAGGGTGTGTTTGTGATAGAGAGACCCCCTCGAGATCATGAGGGGACTATATGGGTGGGAGATCGAGGGAGGTGCATGCGCGATAGAAAGATGCCCCGAGAGAAATCGAGATAGACCATGCACATGTTTGTGATGGAGACTAAGATTAGCTAGTCATATACATATAGGGGGGACTGCGTGTGCCTACAATTGAGTGAGAGACCATCATACTTGGCTAGCTAGGCATGAGATTGTGTGTGTGTGCGTGTGAGATGGAGAGAGAACGAGGGAGAGAGATAGAGTTTTAGATGGGCCTATCGAGTGCGAGTGAGATATGCGTGTGTATGTGTGACCCAGGTAGATGGAGAGTTTTAGAGAGAGGGGGAAGAGCTCCGAGACGACAGAGTGGTGTGTGAGAGAGTTACGGGCAATGAGCCAAGGAATTTGTGTGCGTACGATGAGTGCACCCAAGATATCTAGCTTGGACTAGAGAATCATACATAGTGTGCGAGAGAGACCTATAGATGGAGTATATATGCATGCGAACTAGAAAGACCCCCCCCCCACGCACACACAAAGAGAGAGAGAGAGAGAGAGAGAGATGGAGAGAAAGAGAGAGGACTAACAAGGTTTGTGTGTTGGATGCGTGCAACAGAATTGAAGATTGTCGGCAAGAGAGAGAGCAGGAGTCCGGGAGAGGGGGAGGTCGCTTTTTATGCATCAAAGACTGATATAAACCATGTTACGATATAAACTTGCATTCAAATATTTAAATTGGAGAACATGTTCTCTGCAATCCACACATGAACGGATATATGCGTATATCAAACAAGTTCATTAATTTGACTTTCAACATGTTCATGGAGTACTATAATGATGTACAACATGCTAATCGATTGAGGTGTTCAATTTTGGATTTAGTTCACTATTTTGACCTGGTGAACGAGCTATTTCATTGAATCGAGATATTTCATTTTGGGTTTGATTCCCTTTTTGAGTGGGTCAACTATTTGTCATATAGTAAATCGCTAGCAACGAGCATGTAAAAACACATTACTCCCGAGCATCATCTCTCCATCTAAAAAAGAAGTGGCAAGCTAATATTTCTAAATTTGATTCGAATCGACTTGGTAAGGTAGACGTGGATGTTTGTTCTCCCAAATTTTGAACGAACCGTTAAACATCCTCTGCTCGGCGGAATTCGCCCAAGCAAATAAATGGGAGACGCGAAATTACCGTCCTATGTGGGAGACGCATTAATTGGCCCGTTGTGCATCGAGGGTAGGTTCGTAACTTCATCCAAGCGCGCCTTCTCCTCGGCCGAAATGACATGTGCCGAATAATTCATAAACCATGGTCGGCAAAACACGCTCTCCTCGCCCGAAATAGCTCGCGCCCACTATTTCAAAACACGCTCTCCTCGCCCGAAATCGCTCGCGCCCACTATATTTCAAAACACGCCCTCCTCGCCCGAAATCGCTCCCGCCCACTATTTGGGGAGAAGCAAAGTTACTCTACTATCCCCGACCCTCAGTACACAGACCCAAGCCGAGAAGCCTAAAGGCAGGGGTAGAACTGTAACTCCCCCTCACATTTCAGACAAATGCGTCCATAAAACATGGTTCCACTCCCTCCCAATTCCCCCCCCATTCATACCTCGTGGGCGCCAAATCACCTTCTCCCCGGAAGCTCCCTTCTCCCGAGCCGCGAAACCTCAGCCCCTCCTCCATGGCGCCCCCACCGCACCAATTTCACAGCCGCCCTCCTCCCTAATGCCGGAGACCCTGTCCATTTGCCGTAGTGCACTGGGCCGTGTGCCTCTTACTCCGTGCTGCTGGAGCTGCCTCGACGACGGCCGCGTGAACCGTACCGGAGCCGATTCACCCCCGCCGTTGTTCACAGCGCCGGAGCGGCTCCAACTTCGGATCCGTCCAGAGTCCCGGCGCTGCTTCCCCGTAGCCGTCGACCGTCGCGACATCGCTGTTTCCCTGCCGCCGGTGGCCACCGCAACCGCGCCGGCCTCACCGACTCGGCAGCTGGACCTGCCTACTTCACCATGCCGCCAGATAGGTCGCACCCTCATCTCAAATCACTTTATTTAGGCGTCAGTTGTCTGAATTTTTATTCTGGGCCAATCGATTCCCAATGGGAAGCAGCACCCCTCGAGGCGGCGGAGCTCCTAGGCTGCCGGTTGGCTGGTGTCTAACATAAGGGTGCGGGGCCGCAAGTTCGCCGCGGAAGCAGCGCTTAGATGGCTATCTTAGAGTTGTGTGGGTTCAAGGTACTGCCGCCGCCGGATCTGGATGACGGGGAGTCTTTGTGGATTGGCCCGGGGGCGGCGCAACCACGGCAGTGCGGTGGGGCAGGGAGCGGGGTTTTGGCCGGGGCCACGGACGGCGGAGGCAAGCTGCTCTGCCGTTGGTCGCTGGCTCTTCGGGGAAGATTCCTAACAGTGTTAGCCGGGAGGCACAAGACAGCCATCAAGCCATCCGGCGTAGATCGGACAGTACCAAAATAAAATAAAATCGTGTGACCCCAATTTATCTCAGTCAACAGACGTGTGACCACTCTCGTACCTTGCTGTTGATCTCTTAGTGTATTTCTTCAGATCAAAGAGAGGTGTCGTTCTTGACATTATGCGTTATCTGCATCTTCAGCCACACCGTCTTCCGACTCACCGCAGCTGCTCCAACAAGGGAAGCATACACCAGAAGGTAGCTATAGTCCCCACTCAACAGTTCCCTGCATCGAATGCGCGTTCCCGACATGGACAGCCACAACAACTGCAGGGCCATCGACAAGTCAGCACATGATGCTCACTCCTATGGATGGCGGCCAGATAGGTTGTACCCTCATCTTACTTGTGTGCAACATTTATGGCTTTGTTATTCATCTAAGCATGGAAAATAGATTATCACATTTCACTGTATATTCATGCTGATCTCTTACGGGTCTTGTTCCGGAGTTAACACTGTTCCATAGTTCAGCTAAGATACTTGTTCTTTAGGTAACGTTGTTCCATAGTTATCATCCATCAGCCAATGCTATCCCACAGGCTGGTGATTATAGTATTATACCACTTCTAGTATTACCTATGTTGTTCTTTAATACTTTTGTGTGCCATCTAGTTAATCTCGAGTACAAACGATACATATTCTGTAGCTTTCATCTGTGTTCTCCCTTTAGTTTTTGAGACCTGTTGCTGCTAGTTAACCCCAGTCCTACTATTTATGTCGTCTCCTACATGCACTCATTACATAAATCTAACTACTAGTTGTCTTCCATGCATGTCAGATATAATTGCACACACTGATATATCCACAAGAACCTCACGGAGCAATGTAAAGGCCAATAAACTTGATGTCAATGATACCCAATATGATGGAACATGTAAAGGCAGTTCTTCAGAAGACTTGTAGAAAGATGTTGAATCCTCTTCACCCCACAAGGTCCTTGCTCTATCGCAATGCCATCTGCTTAATTTGGACATCATGCTTCTGAATATCTTATGCATTGTTATTCATCAGTATGTACTTCATCTGTCTACCATACCAATACATTGAAGTGCTGTTCTAGTGCTCTGTTGCAATGCCATCTTAGTTTCCCAATCATACACGTGTATGTTGCCTTAGTTTTTTCTGTACGTATTCCGCTAGCATACAGTTTTACATTCAACTAGTGTTTTTTTACTGTGTTGTCCTATCGTATCCCTAGCTCTTAGACCATACTCCCTCCATCCGGATTACATGTTGCCGAAATGGATAAAAAAGGATGTATCTAGAACTGAAATACGCCTAGACCCATCCATTTTTTTTCGGAAGGGGGGAATACATGTCAATATGTCATGCCTTTCTATTCTTCAGTACCTATTCCATCTCTCTGCTGTAGCATGTTTTATAATTGAAGCACCATTCTTCTATACAAGGCATGCAAGGGGAAGACGACTATGTTAGAATCTGAAGGGTTACAAACCAGGTCTTTGCAAAAGATCCAAATGCCAGGAGATAATAAACCAACTCCAGTTTTTATAGATACTGCTCCAGCACAGAGAAACCCAACTCCTACTGATAATAAGCAGATTCCAGTGGCCAAAGAACTAGTCCGTTCCAGTCCAGCAAAAATATGTCAACTCCATTCTAAGAAGCGTGTGTGTATCCTTGCATCATGAAATTTTATAGCATGTTGATCATATTTTCTACATGTTTCTTACCCATCTCTCTTTTAGAAAACAAGCTTAACAGATAGAAGAATTTCTGCACTGGTATCGTCTGTGAGGAAAGATTCTTGCAGGAATTCTCTATACTCCAATGCAGATGTAAGTACCTGTTGTATATCACTATATTTTTACATCAGCATGTATTTTGTTAATCGGCGTGAATCCAATCTTTATCTGATCTAAATTTACTTGTAGCAAAATGTATGATTAAAGGCCACAATGTTGATTTTTGTAAGGAAAACTGCCTGGTAGTTTTGCATCCTGAGCTGCATGAGTGTACTATCTCATATCAGTGGGTTTGATTACTTTGGTTCTGCAGTGGGTTTTCAGTGTTTTTTTACTGTGTTGTCCTGTCGTATCCCTAGCTCTTACATCATACTCCCTCCGTCCGGATTACATGTCGCAGAAATGGATAAAACTGGATGTATCTAGAACTGAAATACGCCTAGACCCATCCATTTGTTTCCGGATGGAGGGAATACATGTCAATATGTCATGCCTTTCTATTCTTCAGTACCTATTCCATCTTTGTTGTAGCATGTTTTATAATTGAAGCACCATTCTTCTATATAAGGCATGCAAGGGGAAGACGGCTATGTTAGAATCTGAAGGGTTACAAACCAGGTCTTTGCAAAAGATCCAAACACCAGGAGATAATAAACCAACTCCATTTTTCATAGATACTGCTCCAGCATAGAGAAACCCAACTCTCACTGATAATAAGCAGATTTCAGTGGCCAAAGAACTAGCCCGCTCCAGTCCAGCAAAAGAATGTCAACTCCATTCTAAGAAGCGTCTGCGTATCCTCGCATCATGAAATTTTATAGCATTCTGATCATATTTTCAACATGTTTCTTACCCATATCTTTTAGAAAATAAGGTTAAATGATAGAAGATTTCCTTCATTGGCATTGTATTCGAGGAAAATATCTTGCAGGAATTCTCTGTGCTCCAATGCTGATGTAAGTACCTGTTATATATCACTATATTTTTACATCAGCATGTATTTTGTTAATCGGCGTGAATCCAACCTTTGTCTGATCTAAAATTAGTTGTAGCAAAATGTTAAAGGCGCCAATGTTGATTTTTGTAAAGAAAACTGCCTGGTAGTTTTGGATACTGAGCTGCATGAGTGTACTATCTCATATCATGCACATTACTGAATTGTAGTGCTGCTCTGGTTGCCCATTCATTCATTGTGTCAATGTTGCTTTCGTATTACCTTACCTGGCTGATGATAGTTGTGCCATATTGTGTTAATTTGATGTTGGCTAGTTGCCCAAACTTTCATTGTGCCAATGTTGCTTTCCTATTATCTGACTTGGCCAATGATAGCAAATTAGCAATGCTAGTGTCTTAATTTGGTGTAGGCTGCTGAAGATAAGAAGACAAACTCTGAAAACAGCAAGGCAACCCCATTGTTTCTTTCCAATAAATCTAGGCCAGGTTATATGCCAATAACTCATGATTAATTTGTTTGGTTCCCCTCCTAATTTATGTTATGATGCAGTGGTCGAGGCACTCTCCACTATCAATAATACAAGCCTGCCAAAATCGCCATCTGAATCTGTTCAGTATCCTCTGTCTCGAATGCAACGGAAAAAATGTATGTTTGTGAACCAATTAATGGCTGAAGGAATGATGAAAATGGTGGAGGAATCAGAGGTGCAGAGTCGTGCGACACAACAACTGATCAATGTTTTCAGAGACAGTGTAGCAAAGCAGCAAGAACTTGCCCACATGCTTATGGGTCTCATCCGTGCTGAGGTTGCAGATTGTGACGTTGTAGATCGTTAGGTTCTGTTCATTTATTTGCACTGGCATCAATCTTTGATTGCCGAGTGGATGTAATTTCCTGTAATATATGCTGGATGTGCAACGTTTTTCCCTGTATGCCGTACCTTTGCTTGATCGGTTTTGGTCCTGTGCATAATTGCTCCTCGTAATGGGCTCAAATTATCTAATTTGTCCTAAAGACATGTACGAACTTTAGTGGGCCCATTAAGTTAATGGGCCGTTACCAGGCCGAAAGTTAATGGTCGGCCCTCTTAACTCCCGGGTCGTTAACAGGCTGACATCGAAGTGGGCAACAGGTGGGCCCAATTGATTTCACGGGCCATTACTAAGTTCGGGCTACATATGGCCCAACTATACTATGGGCCTTTAGCAGGCCGAAAGAGACAGCGGGCTTGTACTGGACCATGAAGAGCATGGGCCGCTAAGAGGCCGAAAGTCAGGTCGTATTGTAAATGGCCCAACTGTGTTGTGGGCCTTTAGCAGGCCAAAAGAGAAACCGGGCTGGTATTGGACCATGAAGGGCATGGGCCGTTAAAAGGCCAAAACTCATGTCTGACTACAAATGGCCCAACTCATTTATGGTCCGTTAACAGGCTGAAAGGCACACAGGGCCGGGGATTGGCCCAACACTTAAATGGGTCGCTAAAAGGCCAAAACTCAGGTCCGACTACAAATGGCCCAACAGATATATGGGCCGTCACCAGGCTGAAAGACACACCGGGCCGGAAATTGGCCCAACACTTAAATAGGTCGCTAAAAGGCCGAAACTCAGGTCCGACTACAAATGGCCCAATTGATTTATGGGCCGTTAACAGGCTGAAAGACACACCGGGCCGGAAATTAGCCCAATATTTAAATGGGTCGCTAAAAGGCCGAAAGATGTACATCGTGAAAATTGGCCCATCCACTGAATGGGCCGTTAACAGGCCGAAATCTCATCGGGCCCATATTGAGCCCAAATATATAGCGGGCTGTTAATGGGCTCGAACTGACGATGGGCTGCAATGGTGTCAAATCTTTAACGGGCTGTTAACGGGCCGAATTGGCACATCTCGTATGGGCCATGGGCTTAAATGGACCTGACACAAGTAGGCCTTATATGGGCCGGCCTGCTATTTTTTACTGGGCCGACCTTTTTCACCGGAATGGGCCACTGTTGGGCCGTGCCACGTGTTGACCTATCATAGGCGCCTCCTGTCCAATGAGTGGATGACATATGTCCCAACGGTGAGGCAACACGTGTTTCCTCCGGCCAATGATGATTTTACACGTAGAAAATCTATTGGGGAACGTAGTAATTTCAAAAAAAATCCTACGCACACACAGGATCATGGTGATGCATAGCAACAAGAGGGGAGAGTGTTGTCCACGTATCCTCGTAGACCGAAAGCGGAAGCGTTAGCACAACGCGGTTGATGTAGTCGTACGTCTTCACGATCCGACCGATCAAGTACCGAACACACGGCACCTCCGAGTTCAGCACACGTTCAGCTCGATGATGTCCCTCGAACTCCGATCTAGCCGAGCTTTGAGGGAGAGTTTCGTCAGAACGACAGCGTGGTGACGATGATGATGTTCTACCGACGCAGGGCTTCACCTAAGCACCGCTACGATATTATCGAGGTGGATTCTAGTGGAGGGGGGCACCGCACACGGCAGAGATCAATGATCAATTGTTGTGTCTCCAAGGGGTGCCCCCCTCCCCGTATATAAAGGAGTGGAGGAGGGGGAGGGCCGGCCCTCTCTATGGCGCGCCCTAGGAGGAGTCCTACTCCCACCGGGAGTAGGATTCCCCCCTTCCAAGTAGTAGGAGTAGGAGTCAAGGAAAGGGGAGAGAGAAGAGAAGGAAGGAGGGGGCGCAGCCCCTTCCCCTAGTCCAATTCGGACCAGGCCTTGGGGGGCACCCAGCCTCTCCTCTCTCTTTCTCCTAAAGCCCAATAAGGCCCATATACTCCCCGGCGAATTCCCGTAACTCTCCGGTACTCCAAAAAATACCCGAATCACTCGGAACCTTTCCGATGTCCGAATATAGTCGTCCAATATATCGATATTTACGTCTCGACCATTTCGAGACTCCTCGTCATGTCCCCGATCTCATCCGGGACTCCGAACTACCTTCGGTACATCAAAACACATAAACTCATAATATAACCGTCATCGAACTTTAAGCGTGCGGACCCTACGGGTTCGAGAACAATGTAGACATGAACGAGACACGTCTCCGGTCAATAACCAATAGCGGAACCTGGATGCTCATATTGGCTCCCACATATTCTACGAAGATCTTTATCGGTCAAACCGCATAACAACATACGTTGTTCCCTTTGTCATCGGTATGTTACTTGCCCGAGATTCGATCGTCGGTATCTCAATACCTAGTTCAATCTCGTTACCGGCAAGTCTCTTTACTCGTTCCGTAATACATCATCCCGCAACTAACTCATTAGTTACAATGCTTGCAACGCTTATAGTGATGTGCATTACTGAGTGGGCCCAGAGATACCTCTCCGACAATCGGAGTGACAAATCCTAATCTCGAAATACGCCAACCCAACAAGTACCTTCGGAGACACCTGTAGAGCACCTTTATAATCACCCAGTTACATTGTGACGTTTGGTAGCACACAAAGTGTTCCTCCGGTAAACGGGAGTTGCATAATCTCATAGTCATAGGAACATGTATAAGTCATGAAGAAAGCAATAGCAGAATACTAAACGATCGTGTGCTAAGCTAACAGAATGGGTCAAGTCAATCACATCATTCTCCTAATGATGTGATCCCATTAATCAAATGACAACTCATGTCTATGGCTAGGAAACATAACCATCTTTGATCAACGAGCTAGTCAAGTAGAGGCATACTAGTGACACTCTGTTTGTCTATGTATTCACACAAGTATTATGTTTCCGGTTAATACAATTCTAGCATGAATAATAAACATTTATCATGAAATAACGAAATAAATAATAACTTTATTATTGCCTCTAGGGCATATTTCCTTCAGTCTCCCACTTGCACTAGAGTCAATAATCTAGATCACATCGACATGTGATTTAACATCAATAGTTCACATCACCATGTGATTAACACCCATAGTTCACATCGTCATGTGACCAACACCCAAAGGGTTTACTAGAGTCAATAATCTAGTTCACATCGCTATGTGATTAACACCCAAAGAGTACTAAGGTGTGATCATGTTTCGCTTGTGAGAGAAGTTTAGTCAACGGGTCTGCCATATTCAGATCCGTATGTATTTTGCAAATTTCTATGTCTACAATGCTCTGCACGGAGCTACTTTAGCTAATTGCTCCCACTTTCAATATGTATCGAGATGAAGACTTAGAGTCATCTGGATCAGTGTCAAAACTTGCATCGACGTAACCCTTTACGACGAACCTTTTTGTCACCTCCATAATCGAGAAACATATCCTTATTCCACTAAGGATAATTTTGACCGCTGTCCAGTGATCTACTCCTAGATCACTATTGTACTCCCTTGCCAAAATCAGTGTAGGGTATACAATAGATCTGGTACACAACATGGCATACTTTATAGAACATATGGCTGAGGCATAGGGAATGACTTTCATTCTCTTTCTATCTTCTGCCGTGGTCGGGCTTTGAGTCTTACTCAATTTCACACCTTGTAATACAGGTAAGAACTCTTTCTTTGACTGTTCCATTTTGAACTACTTCAAAATCTTGTCAAGGTATGTACTCATTGAAAAAACTTATCAAGCGTTTTGATCTATCTCTATAGATCTTGATGCTCAATATGTAAGCAGCTGCACCGAGGTCTTTCTTTGAAAAACTCCTTTCAAACACTCTTTTATGCTTTGCAGAATTATTCTACATTATTTCCGATCAACAATATGTCATTCACATATACTTATCAGAAATGTTGTAGTGCTCCCACTCACTTTCTTGTAAATACAGGCTTCACCGCAAGTCTGTATAAAACTATATGCTTTTATCAACTCATCAAAGCGTATATTCCAACTCTGAGATGCTTGCACCAGTCCATAGATGGATCGCTGGAGCTTGCATATTTTGTTAGCACCTTTAGGATTGACAAAACCTTCTGGTTGCATCATATACAACTCTTCTTTAATAAATCCATTAAGGAATGCAGTTTTGTTTATCCATTTGCCAGATTTCATAAAATGCGGCAATTGCTAACATGATTCGGACAGACTTAAGCATCTCTACGAGTGAGAAAATCTCATCGTAGTCAACACCTTGAACTTGTCGAAAACCTTTTTGCGATAATTCTAGCTTTGTAGATAGTAACACTACTATCAGCGTCCGTCTTCCTCTTGAAGATCCATTTATTTTCTATGGCTTGCCGATCATCGGGCAAGTCAACCAAAGTCCACACTTTGTTCTCATACATGGATCCCATCTCAGATTTCATGGCCTCAAGCCATTTCGCGGAATCTGGGCTCATCATCGCTTCCTCATAGTTCGTAGGTTCGTCATGATCAAGTAACATGACCTCCAAAATAGGATTACCGTACCACTCTGGTGTGGATCTCACTCTGGTTGACCTACGAGGTTTGGTAGTAACTTGATCTGAAGTTACATGATCATCATCATTAGCTTCCTCACTAATTGGTGTAGGAGTCACAGGAACAGATTTCTGTGATGAACTACTTTCCAATAAGGGAGCAGGTACATTTACCTCATCAAGTTCTACTTTCCTCCCACTCACTTCTTTCGAGAGAAACTCCTTCTCTAGAAAGGATCCATTCTTAGCAACGAATATCTTGCCTTCGGATCTGTGATAGAAGGTGTACCCAACAGTAACTTTTGGGTATCCTATGAAGACGCACTTTTCCAATTTGGGTTTGAGCTTATCAGGATGAAACTTTTTCACATAAGCATCGCAACCCCAATCTTTAAGAAACGACAGCTTAGGTTTCTTGCCAAACCATAGTTCATACAGTGTCGTCTCAACGGATTAGACGGTGCCCTATTTAATGTGAATGCAGCTGTCTCTAATGCATAACCCCAGAACGATAGTGGTAAATCGGTAAGAGACATCATAGATTGCACTATATCCAATAAAGTACGGTTATGACGTTCGGACACACCATTATGTTGTGGTGTTCCAGGTGGCATGAGTTTGTGAAACTATTCCACATTGTTTTAATTGAAGGCCAAACTCGTAACTCAAATATTTTACCTCTGCGATCATATCGTAGAAACTTTTATTTTTGTTATGATGATTCTCCAATTCACTCTGAAATTCTTTCAACTTTTCAAATGTTTCAAACTTGTGTTTCATCAAGTAGATATACCCATATCTGCTCAAATCATCTGTGAAGGTCAGAAAATAATGATACCCGCCGCGAGCCTCAACACTCATCGGATTGCATGCATCAGTATGTATTATTTCCAATAAGTCAGTTGCTTGCTCCATTGTTCTGGAGAACGGAGTTTTAGTCATCTTGCCCATAAGGCATGGTTTGCAAGCATCAAGTGATTCATAATCAATTGATTCCAAAATTCCATCAACATGGAGTTTCTTCATGCGCTTTACACCAATATGACCTAAACAACAGTGCCACAAATAAGTTGCACTATCATTATTAACTTTGCATCTTTTGGCTTCAATTTTATGAATATGTATATCACTACGATCGAGATCCAACAAACCATTTTCGTTGGGTGTATCACCATAGAAGGTTTTATTCATGTAAACAGAACAACAATTATTCTCTAACTTAAATGAATAACCGTATTGCAATAAACATGATCAAATCATATTCATGCTCAACGCAAACACCAAATAACACTTATTTAGGTTCAACACTAATCCCGAAAGTATAGGGAGTGTGCGATGATGATCATATCAATCTTGGAACTACTTCCAAGACACATCGTCACATCGTCCTTAACTAGTTTCTGTTCATTCTGCAACTCTCGTTTCGAGTTACTACTCTTAGCAACTGAACCAGTATGAAATACCGAGGGATTGCTATAAACACTAGTAAAGTACACATCAATAACATGTATATCAAATATAACTTTGTTCACTTTGCCATCCTTCTTATCCACCAAATACTTGGGGCAGTTCCGCTTCCAGTGACCAGTCCCGTTGCAGTAGAAGCACTCAGTCTCAGGCTTAGGTCCAGACTTGGGCTTCTTCACTTGAGCAGCAACTTGCTTGCCATTCTTCTTGAAGTTCCCCTTCTTCCCTTTGCCCTTTTCTTGAAACTAGTGGTCTTGTTAACCATCAACACTTGATGTTTTTCTTGATTTCTACCTTCGTCGATTTCAGCATCACGAAGAGCTTGGGAATTACTTTCGTCATCCCTTGCATATTATAGTTCATCACGAAGTTCTACTAACTTGGTGATGGTGACTAGAGAATTCTGTCAATCACTATTTTATCTGGAAGATTAACTCCCACTTGATTCAAGCGATTGTAGTACCCAGACAATCTGAGCACATGCTCACTGCTTAAGCTATTCTCCTCCATCTTTTAGCTATAGAACTTGTTGGAGACTTCATATCTCTCAACTCGGGTATTTGCTTGAAATATTAACTTCAACTCCTGGAACATCTCATATGGTCCATGACGTTCAAAACGTCTTTGAAGTCCCGATTCTAAGCCGTTAAGCATGGTGCACTAAACTATCAAGTAGTCATCATATTGAGCTAGCCAAACGTTCATAACGTCTGCATCTACTCCTGCAATAGGTCTGTCACCTAGCGGTGCATCAAGGACATAATTCTTCTGTGCAGCAATGAGGATAAACCTCAGATCACGGATCCAATCCGCATCATTGCTACTAACATCTTTCAACTTAGTTTTCTCTAGGAACATATATAAAACATAGGGAAGCAACAACGCGAGCTATTGATCTACAACATAGATATGCTAATACTACCAAGACTAAGTTCATGATAAATTAAAGTTCAATTAATCATATTACTTAAGAACTCCTACTTAGATAGACATCCCTCTAATCCTCTAAGTGATCACGTGATCCAAATCAACTAAACCATGTCCGATCATCACGTGAGATGGAGTAGTTTCAATGGTGAACATCACTATGTTGATCATATCTACTATATGATTCACGCTTGACCTTTCGGTCTCAGTGTTCCGAGGCCATATCTGTTATATGCTAGGCTCGTGAAGTTTAACCTGAGTATTCCGCGTGTGCAACTGTTTTGCACCCGTTGTATTTGAACGTAGAGCCTATCACACCCGATCATCACGTGGTGTCTCAGCACGAAGAACTTTCGCAACGGTGAATACTCAGGGAGAACACTTATACCTTGATAATTTAGTGAGAGATCATCTTATAATGCTACCGTCAATCAAAGCAAGATAAGATGCATAAAAGATAAACATCACATGCAATCAATATAAGTGATATGATATGGCCATCATCATCTTGTGCTTGTGATCTCCATCTTCGAAGCACCGTCATGATCACCATCGTCACCGGCGCGACACCTTGATCTCCATCGTAGCATCGTTGTCGTCTCGCCAACTTATGCTTCTACGACTATCGCTACCGCTTAGTGATAAAGTAAAGCATTACATGGCGTTTGCATTGCATACAATAAAGTGACAACCATATGGCTCCTGCCAGTTGCCGATAACTCGGTTACAAAACATGATCATCTCATACAATAAAATATAGCATCATGCCTCGACCATATCACATCACAACATGCCCTGCAAAAACAAGTTAGACGTCATCTACTTTGTTGTTGCAATTTTTACGTGGCTGCTACGGGCTGAGCAAGAACCGTTCTTACCTATGCATCAAAACCACAACGATAGTTTGTCAAGTTGGTGCTGTTTTAACCTTCGCAAGGACCGGGCGTAGCCACACTCGGTTCAACTAAAGTTGGAGAAACTGACACCCGCTAGTCACCTGTGTGCATAGCACGGCGGTAAAACCAGTCTCGCGTAAGCGTACGCGTAATGTCGGTCCGGACCGCTTCATCCAACAATACCGCCGAACCAAAGTATGACATGCTGGTAAGCAGTATGACTTATATCGCCCACAACCCACTTGTGTTCTACTCGTGCATATAACATCTACGCATAAAACCAGGCTCGGATGCCACTGTTGGGGAACGTAGTAATTTCAAAAAAATTCCTACGCACACACAGGATCATGGTGATGCATAGCAACGAGAGGGGAGAGTGTTGTACACATACCCTCGTAGACCGAAAGCGGAAGCGTTAGCACAACACGGTTGATGTAGTCGTACGTCTTCACGATCCGACCGATCAAGTACCGAACGCACGGCACCTCCAAGTTCAGCACACGTTCAGCTCGATGACGTCCCTCGAACTCCGATCCAGCCGAGCTTTGAGGGAGAGTTTCGTCAGCACGACGGCGTGGTAACGATGATGATGTACTACCGACACAGGGCTTCGCCTAAGCACCGCTACGATATTATCGAGGTGGATTCTAGTGGAGGGGGGCACCACACACGGCTAAGAGATCAATGATCAATTGTTGTGTCTCCAAGGGGTGCCCCCCTCCCCGTATATAAAGGAGTGGAGGAGGGGGAGGGCCGGCCCTCTCTATGGCGCGCCCTAGGAGGAGTCCTACTCCCACCGGGAGTAGGATTCCCCCTTCCAAGTAGTAGGAGTAGGAGTCAAGGAAAGGGGAGAGAGAAGAGAAGGAAGGAGGGGGCGCAGCCCCTTCCCCTAGTCCAATTCGGACTAGGCCTTGGGGGGGGCGCCCAGCCTCTCCTCTCTCTTTCTCCTAAAGCCCAATAAGGCCCATATACTCCCCGGTGAATTCCCGTAACTCTCCGGTACTCCGAAAAATACCCGAATCACTCGGAACCTTTCCGATGTCCGAATATAGTCGTCCAATATATCGATCTTTACGTCTCGACCATTTCGAGACTCCTCGTCATGTCCCCGATCTCATCCGGGACTCCGAACTACCTTCGGTACATCAAAACACATAAACTCATAATATAACCGTCATCGACCTTTAAGCGTGCGGACCCTACGGGTTCGAGAACAATTAGACATGACCGAGACACGTCTCCGGTCAATAACCAATAGCGGGACCTGGATGCTCATATTGGCTCCCACATATTCTACGAAGATCTTTATCGGTCAAACCGCATAACAACATACGTTGTTCCCTTTGTCATCGGTATGTTACTTGCCCGAGATTCGATCGTCAGTATCTCAATACCTAGTTCAATCTCGTTACCGGCAAGTCTCTTTACTCGTTCCGTAATACATCATCCCGCAACTAACTCATTAGTTACAATGCTTGCAACGCTTATAGTGATGTGCATTACTGAGTGGGCCCAGAGATACCTCTCCGACAATCGGAGTGACAAATCCTAATCTCGAAATACGCCAACCCAACAAGTACCTTCGGAGACACCTGTAGAGCACCTTTATAATCACCCAGTTACGTTGTGACGTTTGGTAGCACACAAAGTGTTCCTCCGGTAAACGGGAGTTGCATAATCTCATAGTCATAGGAACATGTATAAGTCATGAAGAAAGCAATAGCAGAATACTAAACGATCGTGTGCTAAGCTAACAGAATGGGTCAAGTCAATCACATCATTCTCCTAATGATGTGATCCCGTTAATCAAATGACAACTCATGTCTATGGTTAGGAAACATAACCATCTTTGATCAACGAGCTAGTCAAGTAGAGGCATACTAGTGACACTCTGTTTGTCTATGTATTCACACAAGTATTATGTTTCCGGTTAATACAATTCTAGCATGAATAATAAACATTTATCATGAAATAAGGAAATAAATATAACTTTATTATTGCCTCTAGGGCATATTTCCTTCAGTCTCCCACTTGCACTAGAGTCAATAATCTAGATCACATCGCCATGTGATTTAACATCAATAGTTCACATCACCATGTGATTAACACCTATAGTTCACATCGTCATGTAACCAACACCCAAAGGGTTTACTAGAGTCAATAATCTAGTTCACATCGCTATGTGATTAACACCCAAAGAGTACTAAGGTGTGATCATGATTTGCTTGTGAGAGAAGTTTAGTCAACGGGTCTGCCATATTCAGATCCGTATGTATTTTGCAAATTTCTATGTCTACAATGCTCTGCACGGAGCTACTTTAGCTAATTGCTCCCACTTTCAATATGTATCGAGATGAAGACTTAGAGTCATCTGGATCAGTGTCAAAACTTGCATCGACGTAACCCTTTACGACGAACCTTTTTGTCACCTCCATAATCGAGAAACATATCCTTATTCCACTAAGGATAATTTTGACCGCTGTCCAGGGATCTACTCCTCGATCACTATTGTACTCCCTTGCCAAAATCAGTGTAGGGTATACAATAGATCTGGTACACAACATGGCATACTTTATAGAACATATGGCTGAGGCATAGGGAATGACTTTCATTCTCTTTCTATCTTCTGCCGTGGTCGGGCTTTGAGTCTTACTCAATTTCACACCTTGTAATACAGGTAAGAACTCTTTCTTTGACTGTTCCATTTTGAACTACTTCAAAATCTTGTCAAGGTATGTACTCATTGAAAAAACTTATCAAGCGTTTTGATCTATCTCTATAGATCTTGATGCTCAATATGTAAGCAGCTTCACCGAGATCTTTCTTTGAAAAACTCCTTTCAAACACTCATTTATGCTTTGCAGAATAATTCTACCTTATTTCCGATCAACAATATGTCATTCACATATACTTATCAGAAATGTTGTAGTGCTCACACTCACTTTCTTGTAAATACAGGCTTCACCGCAAGTCTGTATAAAACTATATGCTTTGATCAACTCATCAAAGCGTATATTCCAACTCTGAGATGCTTGCACCAGTCCATAGATGGATCGCTAGAGCTTGCATATTTTGTTAGCACCTTTAGGATTGACAAAACATTCTGGTTGCATCATATATAACTCTTCTTTAATAAATCCATTAAGGAATGCAGTTTTGTTTATCCATTTGCCAGATTTCATAAAATGCGGCGATTGCTAACATGATTCGGATAGACTTAAGCATCTCTACGAGTGAGAAAATCTCATCGTAGTCAACACCTTGAACTTGTCGAAAACCTTTTTGCGACAATTCTAGCTTTGTAGATAGTAACACTAGTATCAGCGTCCGTCTTCCTCTTGAAGATCCATTTATTTTCTATGGCTTGCCGATCATCGGGCAAGTCAACCAAAGTCCACACTTTGTTCTCATACATGGTCCCATCTGAGATTTCATGGCCTCAAGCCATTTCGCGGAATCTAGCCTCATCATCGCTTCCTCATAGTTCGTAGGTTCGTCATGGTCAAGTAACATGACCTCCAAAATAGGATTACCGTACCACTCTGGTGTGGATCTCACTCTGGTTGACCTATGAGGTTTGGTAGTAACTTGATCTGAAGTTACATGATCATCATCATTAGCTTCCTCACTAATTGGTGTAGGAGTTACAGGAACAGATTTCTGTGATGAACTACTTTACAATAAGGGAGCAGGTACAGTTACCTCATCAAGTTCTATTTTCCTCCCACTCACTTCTTTCGAGAGAAACTCCTTCTCTAGAAAGGATCCATTCTTAGCAACGAATATCTTGCCTTCGGATCTGTGATAGAAGGTGTACCCAACAGTAACTTTTGGGTATCCTATGAAGACGCACTTTTCCGATTTGGGTTTGAGCTTATCAGGATGAAACTTTTCACATAAGCCGCTCCAACCAGACGTACGACTGTCACAGCAGTTGGAACTGGTCTACCAAATCACTGTCTTCACCGAGCTAACTGGTTCTATTTCCTCAACCCTTCCATTTCCTCATTATTGTGTTGTGCACTTGATCGTTACTGTTTGAAGACTTTGACTGAAGACTTTCTCAATTTCCTCAGTTCAATTTCTTCAGTCAGTTTGTCTTCAGCCTGCTTATCCTGTGTTTAAGCTTTCTGTACTCTATGCTTGTTTTTATTTCATCATGATGTCTATGCATCTGTTCAGTTATGTATGCATCCGAGTACTTATTTTGCTGCTAGTAGTTCTTTGCTTAGGAATTTCCTCACCCTGAAATTCCTCAGTGAAAAATTCATAAAAATCGCCTATTCACCCCCTCTAGCCGACTTAACGCACTTTCAAACATTTTGAGGAATTTGTATCCTTTGGAACCACACTTCTCAAATCCAACTCCACAATGACCAATTCGGGAAGAGAACCACTTCGAGCACATAACTGGCGACCTCGGCATATAAACCCACAAATGGAGCATAGGTGCTCTTTTGGTGACCTGTGGTAGGATCGACTTCCAATGATTGTCTTTTCATTTGGCATGCATGATTATGGTGTTGTAATTTCAAGGAAACAACCCCATTCTCCTTCAAGAAAAATAGATGGGCATCATCAACAACGAAAACAAGAGTGCTAGTGAAGCGGGCAAGAGAGGGGAGATCGGAGCCCACTGGATCTTGATTCATCAACGATTCAAAAAACCACGAACTGGAAAACGGCCGACGGCCCAGCATTTCAGTTCCACTGTCTAAAAAACCTGCTGTTGAATCAGGCGGCGCTTGCGAACCCACGTGGCACTGCTTCCTCAATCCTCACAGCAGAAAGTCCCCGGCTGCGCCGTCGGCCTCGTGGCAAAACTACCAGCCGTTGTTTGTCCCCACATCCTGCTCCGCTTCATCCCCATGGCTGCGACGACGGCGGCGGCGGCGGCTGCTACTGCGGCTCACCTCCTCACCTCCCCACCTCTCGCGTCTCCACGGCCCGTACCTCGCCGTCACCGCCGCACCGAGGCCGCCGCCAGGAACCTCTCCTGCCGCGCGTCGCTGGGCCCCGACGCCCCCCTACCCGCGCTCGCCGCCCCCAGGCCGTCGCCCGCTCGGGGGAGGACGTACCTGCGGGAGCACTCCTGCCTCCTCTTCCCGCCCCCGCGCGGCGCCCGCCCGCTCGCCGTCGTCAAGTTCCTCGGCGGCGCCTTCATCGGCGCCGCCCCCGAGGCCACCTACGGGTAGGCGGAGTCCATCCGACCTCGTGGTAATCCGTGGGAGGGGAGAACTTCGTAGTACTGATTTGCGCTTGGGCGCCGTGGTTTGTTGCAGCTACCTGCTGGAGCTCCTGGCGCAGGAGGGGTTCCTCGTGGTGTGCGTCCCGTACAACGTCACCTTCGACCACGCGGCCGCCGCGCGGGAGGTCTTCGAGAGGTTCCACGGCTGCTACGACGCGCTCCGAGCGTCGGGCCTGCCGGAGGCCGGGCTAGGCGCCCTGGACATCGCGGGGCTCCCGCTCTACTCCGTTGGTCACAGGTGCTCGCACGCCCGCCACCTGTTCGATGCTTTACCACAAAAGATGCTTGCAGACTTGTTTTACTGACGGTATTCTTCAACGAATTGCAGTAATGGCGCGCTGCTTCAGCTGTTGGTTGGGAGCTACTTCTCAGAAAAGATACCAAAGGTTCGCTTGGTATTTAGTTTTTTTTTTAGAACACCGAGCCTCCTCGTCGATTTCCATTAAAGAAACTGCCACATAGTTCTACACCATGAGTAGGAAGAGTGAAAGAAACACAAACGACTCAGCATCTAGACCTACATCCAGAGGCTATCACAAACGCATACTGTTCTGTGGCAACGAAACATTCAACAGCCACACAGAAATCATAACCAAACACCACACATCAAGATCAAACTGCTGCTATCCGTTTCATCACCGGCGTCCAGCCATGACACCTGGAGTAAACTTCAGCCGTCACCATCTTCGAAAGCTGCACTCCTTCAATTCTTTTTCGGCCTTGGGATTTCTGCAGTAAAGCCCACGAAGATAGGTGATTACCTAATTGGAATATAACATCAGCAGGGTCATCAGGAAAATGCTGTCGAATGCACACAGCATTCCTAGTTTTCCATACCATCCAGCAGATGGCTGCCCCTCCACTAATTACCAGCTTGCGTTGCAGGGAAGGATGAAAGCCATCACCAAACAAATCCACAGTGCTATCAGACGGTCTATTTAAGACCAAAAGCACATAGGATAATCTGCAATATCAGTTTGGCTAGCACAAACTGGAAGAGCAGATGATCTACAGTCTCCTTTGCACTGCAGAAATAATATTGTTCATTCCATTCCAGCCCCATTTCAACATGTTGTCCTTGGTTAAGATAATATTTTTCAGCATCAGCCACAGGAGGTTTTTTATTTTCAGAGGGATCTTCAGCTTCCAGACAAAGCTGAATCCAATCAGACTCCCAGATCTCAGATGCAAATAAGTTGCTCTGACAGAGAAATCTGCTTTATTACCCACTTTCCATTTCACTCCGTTTTGCTCGTTAGCAAAAAAAGTCCACTGCTTAGCAGTATCATCAAGCAAAGTTCTCCATAATTGGATGGTATCGAAACGACCCTACAGAACTGTTTGCACTGTTACATTTTTGCTGAAGGTTATCTGGTAAAGCCTCGGGAATTGCACTGCCAATGGTGAATTAATTACCCAGCTATCTTCCGAGAATAAAGTTTTTCCACCATCACCAATTGTCCTTTCTGATAACTTCTGGAAAATATTGTTGACACCCATCAGACTCTACCAGAAATAGGAGCCTCCACCCAGGTTGCCATTGAGAGGGAACATGTTTCTGCAGATATTTGCTCTTCAGCATAGTCTGCCAAATCCCATCAGTGTTTTCCGATTCCACAACCATTTGCAAAGCAGGCTTTGATTCATAATCTTCAGGTGCAGAATGCCAAGACTTCCAGAATCTTTTGGCAAATAGACTGTCAGCTCACCAGATACAAATTCCTGTCATCAGACTCCTGCCACAACATCCTAGCTCTGTGATAATCCCATCTCTTCAGAACTCATTTAGGTGCCTCTAGAAAGGAGAGCATATACAGAGGGATACTGCTCAAACAAGTACTTGTCAGTATTGCTTGGTATTTAGTTAATACTAACAGCAAAACCACAAACGTCTGTTTTCTTTAATGGAGATTGCAGAGGAAAGTTTGAGTTCCTAATTTTCTTTGTATAATTCCTTGGTAACAGTGCTTATTGTTATTTTCTTTTGTTGGGCTCTGATCATTTTAGGCTAATGCCATTGTCTCATTCAACAATAGGCCCGCTTCAGAGGCTGTTCCTTACTTTGAGCAGGTAATTTGGTCCACGCTTTCTCGCACATTGCATTGTAGTGACCTTCTGTTTAACTATTTTCAGCCCAAGCACTTGATTTACTGGTAACTGGTGTAGTGATGTGTGACAATGTATATATTACTATGTTTGCGTTGGCATAAGTTTATGAAAAGAAAAGCAATTGGCATTCTGTTTTGTCGAAATGGCTAGCTGATTCTCTCTGTTTCCTACATTGGGACCTATGCTGCTAAGTTTTTTTTTTTGCTATAGGTAACTGTGTATCTGTATCCTGCACAACAATATCACATCTTTGTACCACTAAGTAGTTTATGCGTATGTCTATAAGCTGATCTACTGATTGAATTATTGAAGCCAAGGGACATTTAGTCTATGAGCAAATCAATATTTCCCGCAGAAACACTTAGATAAAGTGGTGCCTTTTAAAATATCTTGTTTTATTAGTCTTTTGAAGATACCTGTATTCTTGTAAGATTCCAGACACATGCAAGAGTTTGTCCAGCATCACCGTTTGAGATTCTGAACTTTAGAGTCATCAAGCGGTCGTTGTGGTTCAGATCAGGGATCTGCAGATTGCAGACTGACTTGATATTGAACCATGTTTAGAAACAATTCAACATGGTTATAGGCCAATGACTCCCCTACCCACGCAATAAAACACACTCGCTACACTCACAAAATACCCAGGTTTCTGGCCCTGAACTATGCACATGTATACAACACCTGCAGTTCCGTTCAAACCCACACAATCCCCCCACTTGATTACTTTTTGTCGTGTAAAAACACACATATTCCTGATGTTGCACTGATCTATTAGCTATTACTAGCTTGTGTTTGGTTCTCCCCAGTTTTATGGTCAGGGGATGAGCTGAGTTCTATTCTGTATGTATGTTGAACTACAGCTAGCAGCTCCATATTGTGAAATACAGAGCGACAAAACTTCAGGACCAGTAAACAATTTATGGTTTAGATATTGGACTAACAAATTCAGCCATAAAATAATTAACATTTTTCAGTTGTAATCAATTAAAGCATCAGCCATGTTTAAGAATGTAAATTTGTGACTTGCAAGAATTAGACTATTAGCAAAGCGTTTGAGAAACATGTAGCAATGCTACTTGATACTTCATTTCCAACGTACAACTTTGTGCAAACAACTGGTATAGGTACTGACACGTTGCATTCTTAGTTTGTTAGCTTGTGCTCTCTCCATTTTTTTTTATCTTTGATAAATTTTTGTTTTATACAGATAGGCCCCCTCATTAATCAACTAACGCCTATGATGGAGACATCACCTGTATACTCTGTGGCAAGAGATGCATCAGGTGATTATTCACTGCATTTACATTTATCAGTAATTATTTAACTTCCATGAAATATTTGTGGCTTGCTGGTTGCCACTAACCTTCCATGTTAACTGTTAGTTTGTGGCTTTTGAGGTTCCTGTGCTTCATGTTATTGCATCGTTGTTGCTATGCCACATGGTCTTCTGTTACTTCTGACGCTCGCTAGTATATGCGTACGTGCAATGCACGTTGATATTAGGGTGGAAATTAATTGCACATTGATATTAGGTAGGATATCAATTACTCCCTCTGTAAAGAAATATAAGAGCGTTTAGATACAGCGGGAGTACACGTTAGTTATGTGATTAGCACAAATGTTGACATTTGGTATGATTTAATTGCATGCTAAACATGTTGAGCGCTCACCATTGGAGCAATCTAGATTATTGGATTGTCATGGTTTGATGGCTGAGATTAATTGGATCTGCCCCCTTTAGGTCTTTTTATATTGGTATAAATATAAATGTTACAAATGCCTAGTGTCAAAACGTTAGTATGATGCAATAGTTAGGATAGAAATATGTACATTGGAAAAAGTGGCCATGAGACTGTTTTCATAGTATAAGGTATGGTATAACTCTGTAGGGAATGCGTGGAAGGCCCTATTTGATTTAGCTGGAGGTTTGATACGGGAGTACGATCAAGAAGCTATGGTATCTGTAAGCAAATTTGTCGATCAGTTACCATCAGTAATGAATCAGGTATTATATTTATATATGAATCTAAATTATATTTCATTAATAAAATGTGCTCTGACAACATGTTTGTCCATAGATATCTTTTTATCCTGAACATACATTCTTCCCATGTTATTTACAGGTTACAGAAGGTGTATCTGAATTCAAACCAACACCACCTGAGAACCGTGAATTCTGCAAGAATTCTTACAGTGTAGCTAATACATTATTGGTACTGTTGAGAAACTTGCACTTACTTAAGCAAACCTCTTTCCGTTCTAATTTAGCATTCGTTAATGCTCCATGTATGTATTGTAGGTGAAATTCAGCGTTGATGCTATTGATGATACAGACATAATTGAGGACATCTTGAGACCCCGGGTAGACTCAATTGGTGGACAAATAAAGAAGGTCGTACTGTCAGGAACACATCTAACTCCGTGTATACAGGTACAGCTAGTCATATTTTTCATCTTCAAATGGAATTCTCGTAATCACTAGATCATGTTGAAGACCACTCCCTGTTAATATGTGTAATACCATGGGAGGGCTGTTTTGGTTCTGGGGAGCATATGCCCCTGAATGAACAGTAAATTCAAAAGAAATAGTAAAACAATTTAAAAAGTCAGATTTTTTTTTGGTATATGTTCATGTTAGTGTAACAAGCGTGTGACAATTTTCATACGAAACGGGATAGCAGTACAACAACAACAAAGCCTTTAGTCCCAAACAAGTTGGGGTAGGCTAGAGGTGAAACCCATAGATCTCGCGACCAACTCATGGCTCTGGCACATGGATAGCAAAGCTTCCACGCCCCCTGTCCATAGCTAGTTCTTGGTGATACTCCAATCCTTCAGGTCTCTCTTAACGGACTCCTCCCATGTCAAATTCGGTCTACCCCGACCTCTCTTGACATTCTCCGCACGCTTTAGCCGTCCGCTATGCACTGGAGCTTCTGGAGGCCTGCGCTGAATATGCCCAAACCATCTCACAGACAATGTTGGACAAGCTTCTCTTCAATTGGTGCTACCCCAACTCTATCTCGTATATCATCATTCCGGACTCGATCCTTCTTCATGTGGGCACACATCTATCTCAACATACGCATCTCCACCACACCTAACTGTTGAACATAACTGTTGAACATGTCGCCTTTTAGTCGGCCTGAAACGGGATAGCAGTGCCTCCTGAAAAATAACAAAATGAAGTGTAATATTTGGTGTTCAGCTTGTTTTTTTTTCTGCACAGGCCAAAAGGCTAAAGCATTCCACATAAAAATTTGCAGAATTAGGATGTGACCATGAACACTTCTTTTTATTTTATTTTTATATATATACAAAAAAAACATTTTTTGGCGCGTGCGGGAGCATGTGCTCCTGGGAGCCGAATTGGATTTCCACATTTAATGTGTACAACATTAATATTCATGTGTGCCAGGCACTAACTATAGCTATACTACAGGATGTTAAATGGCAGGTTGGTTCAGAATACACTCCAGCGGATGCTCTGGCGCAGGGCTTAAAGTCATTGGCTCTCAATGAGACTAGGGTCCTCTCAAGAACTATCGTTGACTACTTCAGATCCCTTTAGAAGCCTAGATTATAATTTATTCTATGTCCATTGAAGTTCAGAATGCTGCTTATGAAGGTATGTGATACTACTGAATCTTTGTGTAACATCTGTGGTGTAAAAACCTAGGACCATGGCTTGCATTAATCGTACATTTATTTACCACATTGGATATGCTTTTACACACAGAGCCAGAACGGCAGAAATATCTGTAGAATCTATAGTGCTATACAGTCTTCATTCAGTTTCATCACAAACATTTTTGCTGGTTGCCGCTTTCCTGATGCAGTTGGCTGGGGTGTTGGGGGGTTGCCACTACAAGGACACACCGGAGTAAATATTATAGCACCTATACGACTCTGAAGAGCGATGTATTTGGACCGAGTTGAGTACGTTGGCACCGGCAGGCCGTACCACCACTATATGGTCTGATCAAGATTTGGAGGTTGGGACCAAGCTGTTGGACTCTAGTCAGGCTATACACTGCATTTAACCCGAAATCCAAGAGAACAACGATCCATTCTCAGGTATGGCACCAGCGACGCTGAGTTGGTCGTATACACCTTCCAGCAGGCAGGCAGGCAAGCTGTCCATGCACGGCCTTCTTCTGGTTGGCATTTTACGTGTAATACGACAATGCATACATCATCATACGTAGATTGCCATGTTATATATTCTGTATAATAGTAACATCTGGGACAGTATTGTGTACATGTTTGAGAATGCTACAAGCGCAAGAGCTGTGGGTTATTGGTCATGAATTTCACGGGTTGGGTTGAAGCTCGGTAAGAAGTACCGTGCCCAGTTCTAGAGAAAGTTAGCCAGTTCAGATAATAGCCATTGTTTCTTTTCTTGTGGCTTGAATGGCGGGTGAAAAAGAGCAGCCGACGCATGGATCGACACAAGTCCACGTCCACTCGCGCGGCTTGAAAAGAAAGAAAAATATCCATGGGGTACGGACGCACTGGGTGAGCCCAGTTGACCGTTGTCTGCGCATGGCAACTTGTACGCGGCGCGGACGGCTGGACGACGCTAGCCTCCGGCGATCGTCGGCGTACGTTACGTATATCGCGTGACAGCACAGCTCAGGCAGCTGGATGCTTCCTGCGGCCAAATCTCCTGCTGGATCGCGATGGCGCGGCTCTAGCAAAGCCACGTCAGAGTCAAGCCAAGGCCTGGACGCGTCCGTGCATGCAGCCGCGTCCGTCTCTTTGCGTTCAGACAGGTTGGCTTGGCTCGTGGGGGATCGGCAAATTTGACAATTTTGACCTCGAAACGAAATAAATTCACAGAATGAACTGGGTGCGAAACTATTTCACACCCCTAACCCTTTTGTGTAGCGCCCGCCACGCCGGCGCCACACCCTACGGTGCAGCGCCTAGCTCCGTGGCGTTGCACCTCTGTCCACCGTGGCAGCCCACGGGCCCGTACCCAGCCGTGCAACGCCTCCGAGCTAGGCGCTGCATCTGTAATGTGCAGCGCCTAGCCGCTAGGCGTTGCACGTGTAATGTGCAGCGCCTAGCGGCTAGGCGCTGCACTGTGACTTATCCAGCCACTTGGCTGGGCCCTCCTCCCCCCCCCCCCCCCCCCACCACACACTCTCTACGCAATAGAGCTATGTCTCCTCTTCGATTTGCTTGTGCACTACTATGTCTCCTCTTCGATTTGGTTGTGAACTACTATGTGCCGTGAACTACTATGTCTCCTCCTCGATTTGGTTGTAAGAACTACTATGTGCGGTGAACTACTATGTGTCCTCCTTGATTTGGTTGTACGAACTACCATGTGTCGTGAAGTAGTATGTGTTATGAACTACTATGTGTCGTGAAGTACTTGGACGCTGCAATCTACCATGTGGCGCCTAGCTGCTGTTGCTCTCTGGATAGCTAAAAAATTCACTAAGTTCAAGTCCAAGTGCCTCAAACTGTAAAGTACCTTCTGTTCTGGCTGCATAGCTACAGACCAGTGCAGCGCCTAGCTGGGAGGCGCCACACTGTACAGTGCAGCGCCTGCGGCCTAGGCGTTGCACTCTATAGTGTGGCGCCTCCTAGCTAGGCGCTGCACAAATACTTAGCGAAATTTTTGCCTGAAACTGGAGGCATACCTTCTGTTGGTTGCTGGATACCTACAGACATGTGCAGCGCCTAGCACGGAGGCGCCACACTCTATTGTGCAGCGCCTGAGCGCTAGGCGTTGCACTATACAGTGCGGCGCCTCCAAGCTAGGCGCTGCACATGTCTGTAGCTATCCAGAAAAGCAACAGAAGTTTGGCTAGTTACAGACATATGCAGCGCCTAGCCGGAGGCGCCACACTCTATAGTGCAGCGCCTGCGAGCTAGGCGTTGCACTGTAGAGTGCGGCGCCTCCAAGCTAGGCGCTGCATATGTCTGTACCTATCCAGAAAAGCAACAAAAGTTTGGCTAGTTACAGACATATGCAGCGCCTAGCTTGGAGGCGCCACACTCTATAGTGCAGCGCCTGCGAGCTAGGCGTTGCACTGTAGAGTGCGGCGCCTCCGTGCTAGGCGCTACATATGTCTGTAGCTATCCAGAAAGCAACAGAAGTTTGGCTAGTTACAGACATATGCAGCGCCTAGCACGGAGGCGCCACACACTATAGTGCAGCGCCTGCGAGCTAGGCGTTGCACTGTAGAGTGCGGCACCTCCGTGCTAGGCGCTGCACAAACACTTAGCAATTTTTTTGCCTGAAACTAGAGGCCTACCTACTGTGCCTCCTCCCCCCTCTACTGGGTCTTTTTCAGCCACAGTTCTTTCAGCCACAGTTCAACAACTAGTATAACAAACATTCAGGTACGACATCATTTCTCCAAGTATAACAATTAGTATAAGAAACAAAGGGTTCACAAAAGACTTCATTTCATAGAAATGACCATCACAATAAGTTCCAGTTTACCATAGAGCTACCACCACTCCAAGTTCAACGACATAAAAGGTACGACCACTCCAAGTTCAACGACATAACAAATCGCACTCGAAGTTCAACATTATAAAAAAACTAAGATGACTAGTGCTTTCCACGCTTGCTGGGTCCTCCCCCCTCTTGACGCTTATCTTCTTCACCTTCCTAGGAAGAGGAACCCGCTCCGGCTCCGGCTCCGCCTCCGGTTCGACATCGTCATCCAAATAGTCATCCAAAGCCGCCATCCGCGAGGTGCCGACCGTCCTTTTGCCTCTTTGGGTGAAGTCTTCAGGTGTGTACTTGTTGATTCCCCTCCTAGGCTTCAACTCGTATGCAGACCGAGCCCGGTACGTCCCCAAGGTCATATCATCAGCAACCTATGCATCAACAAAAGATATGGAAAGACCGTGTGTGAGGATATAGTTAGCAATGCATCAACAAATGGATATATATCGTCATGCCATACCTCTTGGGTGACCCCACCCACATCCTCATCCGTGAAAGGTTCACCATGGCTCTGCCCCGAAGCGGGATCTGATGGTGTCGCCGACCTAGACCGTTCTGGTGATACATACTCGGGGTCACGACAACCGAAAAGGTTTGATAGCCGCCTTAACTTTTGGCCCTGGCGCTGCAACATGTACAAGTGAATGAGACATGGAACGTACCAACAAATGTTAAGTGCTAGTTTGAAGGAGATGTGAACCTTAATGAATTCTCGAAGTGCACCTTCCCCATCGCTTTTGCCAGCCGGGGTTGTTTCCAGAATAGTCTCGGTCTCGTCAGCTGCTTTCTTGATCTGGGCACGCTATGAACAGAAACGGTATCAAAGTGTTAGGCAAGTGAAGATGTGAAAAGTGCGAATGGAAAAGCAAAAAGGGCTAACCACAAAGTTCATCATTGGAGCTGAAGGGATCACCGAGTTGCCTTTCCTGACTAGTGCGTTGTACTGGTGCTGGGCTACCTCATCAAAAACGGTGGGTTCTTCCAGAATCTCCTCAGCATACGCAGGCTGGCATACCTCCACGCGGGTACTTGCAAGAAACCATGCGAGATAGTTGTTGAACGCGATCGGGCAGTGCTCACGAAGCTGGGCTCGTTTTCCAGCCCTTGCTTGCTCCACACTAAGAGCGAACTGCACGACATACTTCCTGTGATGGCTGGCCCAATCCTTGATCTTCCGCTGCTTTTTCCTATCCAACCTGCAAGTTAGAAACAAGATATTAGCATCATCGAAACCGTCGAGAAGCTGCTAAGTGCTCAAGGTTAATTATATCTTACGCGTGTAGCAACTTGTCCGTGTCCTCCCACTCCGGCGGGTGTGGCTGGAACAAACCAAACTGGCGGAACACCCGATGTGGCAGGTGAAGCTCAACCGCCCAGTTGCATATCAGTGGGCACCGCATATGCCAGAGATCCCTATCCCTAATGCACATCGGATTAAGCCTGAACTCTATAGGGTTACCAAAACTCTCTCCTTTTCCATACGGCTCCCATTCCACCTGCAAAATGGGATTGAATGCAAAATTGATATCGAGTGAAGATACAAGCATGATAATCACTTATGCAAGCTCGGTTCACCTGCTCAGGCGTGATTGCGTCCAGCTCGCTCTTGTACAACTTGTACATTACAGAGGGATCATCCGCCGTCTCATTTAACACATCCCACTTGTAAGCCCAAGTGGGGAGCCGTAGTGGGTCGTCTTTATCGTCCCAATCCTCGTACTTCACGGTCTTAGGTCGTCCAACCGGCAAACGCTCCCAGCTCCATATGGAAAGTGCGAGCAGACAACCACCAATACCTTCAGTGTGCCTACAATTGGCATCGTCCAACTGCACATAAAAAAGAACATGGTCAAATTTGCCGCAAGAGCGCATTGATAATGTATCAATGAAGTGAAAAGGAAACAACTTCATACCTGTCGATACAAGTAAGCTAGTGTCGCCGAACCCCAACTCCATTTGCTATCGAAGACGGTCAACGCCTTCAGCCACATCCATGGAGCATTCTTGCCTGTGCCATCAGCAAACATTGTCCTCGATACCACGTACCACATGTAGACATGAGCATAAGTCTTCACCATGTCCTCATTAGCATCATCGGGGCAATGAGCGAAGTGCGATGATATCCACGTGAAAGTAGCGCCCGCTGCGACTCTTTCCTTCTTCTTATCTTCCCTTTCTGGCTCCCGAGGCTCCGGAGGAACCATACCGATAAGGGCTTGCATCTGCGCGCGCCACCCTTCAGAATCGGTGTTCATACATAAAGGATTGCCATCGATAGGAAGACCGGTGATCATAGCGATATCCTGCAGCGTCACGGTCATCTCCCCGGTCCGAAGATGGAAAGTGTGTGTCTCCGGCCTCCAATGATCAATAAGCGCGGTGAGTGCTGCAGCATTGTTGGGTGGCGTCGACCGGCGGACCAACTCAATGAAAGGGAGAAGTCCTGCCTCCCTAACATAAGGTGTGTACCGCTCATCATAGCTCATCCCTCCAAGGCTGATCCCGTGAGACCGAAGCTTCAGATGTGCAAGCTCCTACAAACAAACAAATCATAACATTACATATGGGGCATTTGTGTTTGAACAAACATACGAAATTCATAACACCGGCCACTTTCAGTATTACCCGTTGCTGCACCGACATAGCGTAGACCGGTGTTGATGGTCCCAGTGATCATCGAGAAGCCAAACCATCCTAACAATTTCAACAAAGCATTCTTGTCAACACGATTATCTTTTCAATTCAAAAAAACTAAAGTAGGCCTACTACATGCAAGATCCAAAGCATATGGTGCTTCCCCCTACTTGGGCCTACTTCATACAAATAACATGTCAATCTATGTATCCAAACTATAACATGTCAATCTACTTCTCCATACAAATAACATGTCAATCTACTTCTCCATACAAAAAACATGTCAATCTATGTATCCAAACTATATAAATAACATGTCAACCTATCTATCCAAACCACATTCTAATCTAACAAGGGTTCCCCAAATCTAATATACGCAAGATTCAAACAAAAGTTGCCCAAATCTAATACATGCAAGATTCAAACAAGGGTTCCCCAAATCTTCAAAATATAATATTTTCTATGGATAGAAAGAAGGGGATCGGAGGAGAGTACCTTCTACGATGGATTGGTGAACAAATGCACGGACCAAATCGTCGGATCGGAAGGATTTGGGAGAGGGGATTGAGAGGGGGAGTGCAGATGGCCGCCGCCCTTTTTTCTGTAACTGCCAATGGGGAGGGTGGGGGAGGAGAGGGCTGGCGCGTTTGCATATAAGTCACAGTGCAGCGCCTAGCCGCTAGGCGCTGCACATTACACGTGCAACGCCTAGCGGCTAGGCGCTGCACATTACAGGTGCAGCGCCTAGCTCGGAGGCGTTGCACTGCTGGGTGCGGGCCCGTGGGCTGCCACGGTGGACAGTGGTGCAACGCCCCGGAGCTAAGCGTTGCACCGTAGGGTGTGGCGCCGGCGTGGCGGGCGCTACATAAAAGGGTCAGGAGTGTGAAATAGTTTCGCAACCAGTTCATTCGGTGATTTGCTTTCGATTATAGGTTAAAATTGTCAAATTTGCCTAGAGGATCCATGCTCGATCTGGCACTGACGAGAGAGAGAGGAGGCGCCCATGCTGCACGCCCATAGCTACCCGCTACCCGGCACCCAGAAACCGTCACGCCGGCCCGCAGAGCCGACGGCGGTTTGCGCTCTCGGGATGCGCGCCGCGGCAAGTGGAAGCAAATGGCTGCGTTGCCCGGGGCATGGGGCCGGCCGGTAGTTTCCTGTTGATTCCTACGGCCTGGTTCGCCTTGGTGGCTGGACAACTACTCGCAGGAGTACCTTTATTTTTTTGCGAGAAGGAGTACCTTCCTACTCGATGGAAATGGAATCCATGTGTTTTTGCCTTGTGACTTTGTGCCATGCTCGACACTCAGTTGCGTCCTCAACTTCGATCACACAACCGAGGTGCTGTCCACCGTCTACGTGTTTCAATCGTGCTACCAGGTACTCTACCTCGACGGGAGATCAATGCTCGATCGACACGGCGGCAATAGCTGACCCAACTTCGTGCTTCTTGCGAACCAACAAGTCCGTGATGGAAAATGCAAGACGTCGACTACATTGCCTGTATGCATGCATGCATGTGCGCGCGTTTACATAGGACATACTGTAGGAGATATAGGGGACAAACGATATACCCCGGCGCCGATGGATCACTTCCCCTACAGTGTGCATGAACAATGCCGTGCGCGATCGTTGTCTACTTGGCCACACATTAACTTCACGTGCATCGTGCTACTACAACATAATTTGGGGTTAATACACATTGATATTTATTTTAGAGTGAAGTGTATTGTAGGTCCCTGAACTATTTAAAGGGTGTCGCCTAGGTCCCTGAGACTACCCACAGTGGGAGTAATATAGGTGGTAACATCACACTTATCTAGGCAAACTAGATGATGTGGCATGTAATTAATGAAGAAAGAGAGGCATGTGGGTAACATAGCTAGTTACTGTAACATCACACATATCAAAAAAAGATGAGTCTACAACGTAATAAATGAGGTGATGCATGACACAACACATATGTTACTACCCACTGTGAAGGTAGTAACATAGACTAGTAACATAAGCATTGTGACTAGTCTGAACTAGAGCCGACGGCGGTTTGCGGTCTCGGGATCCGCGCCACCCGCAAGTGGAACCGAGTGATCGTCGGACGTGCATGGTGGCTGCGTTGCCCGGTGCATGGGCCCGGTAGTTTCCTGTTAATTCCTACGGCGTGGTTCGTTTTGGTGGCTGGAGAATTGATACCTTCGTACGCAATCGAATCCATGTGTTTTTTCGCCTCGCTGTTAGCGGGAACGGGTGGAAATCGATGAAACTAGTCTTTTTTCTAAAACTTCAACACAACATGATCCCAATCTAAAAATATTTCATATAATGGCTCTTTTTTGCATGACGTCCGGGGCTAGGGCGCCATGGTAGTGTAGCATGACGCCACGGGCTAGGGCGTCATACAAAAAGGCCAATTTCAAAAATATTTTCACATTTGGGCAATTTTGTGTTGAAGTTTCGAAAAAGGGCCAGTTTTGTTGTGTTGCGTCGGTAACGGAGTACCAGAAATTTGATGTGAAATTTTCAAGTAGGGCAAATCGAACATCTTTTAGGAAATTTATGTCGGCATGAGGTTAGAAAATTTAGTTTGCAAGCATGGCAATTTTCTGGCAAAAAATAAACTAAGTTGAATTTGCCATGCTTGCTAAGTAAACTTGCCATCCTCGGCAAATGTAATTTGCCATAAACAAATGTTCGATTTGCCATGATAAAAAAATCTGATGTCAAATTTGTAGTCGGGTCCTTTTTTATTTCATTGCGGTGGATGATATATATTTTTTGTTTTGCTTCTTATTCCATTATGTATTTGATAGTGGGACCGATCCGTTTTTTGGATCGCATGAAAAAGAAAAGGGAAATATCTTTTCTGAATTGTGATTTTGTGCCATGATCGACGGACATTCAGTTGCGCCGCCTCATCGACTTTCAGATGACACATGATTCGTTTGGATTCGATCACATAACCGATGCGCTGTCTACGTGTGTTCCACATGTTTATTTGTAGGGGGAGTCCGCCGTCTACGTGTTTCAAACATGCCACCAGGTACTACTTCGCCGGAGGGTTAATGCTCGATCGACACGCGGTGCGATGGCTAGCCCAACCTCGCGCTTCTTGTGACCCAACAAATTGGTGATGGAAATGTAAGACGTCGACTACATTGCCTGTATACATGCATGTGCGCACGTGTACGTAGGAGATAGGTCCCAAACGATATACCTACCCCGGCCCCGTGCCGATGGATTACTTCCCCTACAGTGTGCATGAACAACTTCACGTGCATCGACGACGACGGTGTGCTAGCGCGACACAGTTTGGGGTCGCAACAGAACCATTACACGAGAGCGACTAAATAAACATGGACTTGATCATCAGATAGTTATTTCTACAGATTAATGAAGGACTGAGACGGTATCGTGTGGTGTCGTGTCCCCTTGATTTTGCATACAGTGGCCAGCACTGCTGGTAAATCGGGCAACCAGGGCCTCCAACGCGACCAGAGTTCAGTCTCCGTCGCGTCACACCAGAGACCAGTACTCACGCCAGTGTATACAAGATCATTTTGCAGAGAACTTTGTTGTCTTCTAGGCACCTTGCTGTACCTGCCAAATGATATATGGTCGCAACATTGCGCCGTTTCGAACGAGTTTTATTTGGCCGGTGACGAACACACCATGTAGGATACGCCGGAAACAAGGATCCAAACACGCCGCGGCTAGCTAAGCATCTTCGTACATGCATGCATGTTCGTTCAACAGTGAGCTAGCTAATGACCGAATAATTTCGTAGGTTACACGTAGGCCACTGTTGCACATTTATTATACTTATCGCCAGGTCCAGGAAAGAAACAGATCCACGTTCGTATACGTCCATGCGTGCATGGACGGATCGGCGCGCTTGGCTCGTCGCGGTTCCCGAGGATGTACCACGTACGAAAGCAGACCCTGGCGCTGGCCATAGTGAATCGCTGCTCTTGCTTGGTCTCGCTTCGGCCAGGCAGGCGCGCCAGTGTACTGCGATAGTATATGCTATCCCTCTCCCGCCACATGCTCCAACTGCCTGCCGATTCATCGATCCCTATGTTCCACCTCTCTGTAGCACGTGCGGCCTACACTGGCTAGCGGCAGCTAGGATAAGTCACATCAATTTTTCTTATCCGTTAAATAAATATATACACATTTGTTATCTCTTTCAGCCGATAGAGTCATGCCAGGATTTCGTTTTATTTTACTACTATACATCAAAACCAACTCAGCTAGTGGTAGTAATACACATGGACGTAGAGCATGCACGTGTGGGCGCGCCAAGAGCTGAGAGAGACGGACCGGATCCGGCGCCACCTGGCTGATTCCACCAATTTAGGCGTGATTACATACACATACATGCATGCATGCACCTGGGACACCATCCAGTAAGCACGTCACATGCAGATGCAATGCCGTATCTATCCAGTCTTAATGATCTTGTAATGATCGATCGGCTTTATCCAGAACCGGCGGAGGATCACGCTCACGCTCCGTCCGATCAAGAAGCTTTGGCTTGGTGCTGGTCTTGGATGCCCTCCTTGACCCTCTGTTATCCTCGTGCCCGCGCCCGCCGGACCGGCGCCTTGTCCCAAACAAGCGGCGATCTCGGCTATACTCGCCGGTTGTTTTCATCTGCACGTGCTGCGCTCACCTAGCTAGCTTGTCAATGGCATCCATGCGTGCAGCACTGATGCGCGCCCTGTGCATGTGTGGTTGTTAGCCACAAGTTTTTTGTTTTTTTGTTTACAGTGTGGTTAGATACAGATACAGTAGCAAGTTTGGTACGTGCGTGGACGCCCAAGTTGCATGCGCCCGGTCCAGTGCCGCGCGCGCGCACCCGAATGATCGGCGGGTGTATGCAGGTGCACGCATGCATGCAGCACGACGCAAGTGGACACGGCGCCCTCGTAGTGTACAATAGGTCGTGCGTGTCTGTCCCCGGCCTGCCGCCTGCCGCGCCGCGGCATTGATGACGCCGCCCGGACATGCACACAGCACGATCGCGACCCGTACGTGCCTGAAATCAAAGCGTACGCGCACGGGGCAGAATCTCCCCACCCCACCCCGGCGCGCGCGCGGACCGTGCCGACGGCCGTGAATTCACGGCAGACACCGCCACACCGGTGTGCATTTGTCACAACTCGCAACTGAGACGTGTTCAGTACGAACAAACGGAGGCTCTCACACGGCCACTTCTGGGTCCAACCAAAACATCAGCGCACAAGACTACAAGAGCTCGTCTTTCAGTAGAACCCTTTTCTACAAGTTGATCTATTACATTACTACTCAAACAATCATGTAGGGGAAAAGGGGGACGAAGAACCGGAGAAACGTTGCTGTCGTCGGCCCATCGCCGGCTAACATTGACGAGCCGCTTAAGATACTGGAGTAACTTTTTGCTCGCCTGGCACTCCGGTGTCTGTCTGTACACCACCCACCGTGGGGGTCTGGGGGAGCAGTACTGCAAGCTTAATTTAAAATTCTCTCTTTTAGAGTTGGAACTTAACTTAATTAGTTCCTTTTATTTAACATTAATAAAGAGCCGCTAAGGACATGAAAGCATGTCTTCGTCGTTTGCCTCGCCACTTTGCTGCCCCCCTCGAACGATCTCATTAAACTCACGGTCCTAATTAATCTAGTCGTCGATCACCGATAAGCTTCACTAACTTAATCGCCGGTTTTCCTCATACGCTGCCACGTCCCATATTCCCTCCGGCGTCGGCCCTTGGTGCACGAATATTTATATCTTTATTACATGTAGTGATATAGTATATCAAACAAAACGATAGGGAGAGCAGGTCGATCACTTGGTATTCTCCCTATGATTGATCGCAATGGTTCATGCATGCATGTCCTGCTTTGGCGGGAATAATATCCTACTAGCTGACAAGCGGCAACATCATTTTTAGATTTGACGATCGAGCAAGCCTCCAACCACTCATCTAGTGCTAGAACATCGTCCTTGGAGGTTAAGAAACAATCTCAAGGACCCCTAGATGCCTTTGTCAAATCACCGAATGGCTTCCTGGGGAGAAGACTAATGGCGCAAAATAGGACAAACGGTCTCCTGCTGTTGATTTGTTTGGACATTCTTGCGGTTGGCATTGGAATTGGACTCCCTACTTAATCATCATTTTAAAGAAAAAGAAAGGTTAGGTGCCAACCGTTTGCAATTTGTCAATATCTACCGTATGAACTGATCCTACCACGTCGAGGGTGACGCATGAGCGGATCCACGGTATAGATGCATGCTTCCCTCACGACACAAAACATGTCGCTTGAAATACATGTCACACAGATTTTTGACGGTTTTGTGAAAATTTATTAGTTGTGGACAACGATAACTGCCGATCCGAGGTCAGTATCCGTGCAAGATTTTGCCTTTTTAGAACTCTTAGAATAAATACTACTATGTTTGTGGGGAGAAAGTGAGGATGGTCAGCGTAAATTACGGAGCCCGGTCGGGGCGACCCCGAGGCGATCGTCCGCCGATCTCTGTGTCCACGGATACATGGCGAATGGATCGAGGTATGAGAGTAAGGAATCACGAGGAGGATGCAAAGGGCGGGATCTGGATCAGGAAGACCCACGGGGCATGCGTGAAGTATGGATCAAAGCGAGGGAGGCGGTGAGGAGACTGGCAGAGAAAGGAAAAGCGGGGCGATCAGGAAAGAAACAAATCACAGGTATGATTCCCGAATCTGCTAGCAGGGGAGTAGAAAGGATTAGATCAAGAATGGAATTGGTAAGAAAGGATTTGGGTATTGCAAGTATGGAGAGAAATCATGTCTCAAAGGAATTATACAAAGGGCCGGATCTGAAATCGGAGCCGCCAGATAGAGGAAAAGATAAAGATTGGGTCAACCACAAATCAGATCGCGCATTGGGGGCAGTGAATCAGTCGGTGATCAAGAGCGATATGGTGCCACATAGTAGGATTCAGGATGCTATAAAGGACCAGAGGGGAAAATCCATGCTCATCGCTCTTGAGTGTAGTGCCCAATCGCAAAAAAATACCACCACCATGGCTGATCAGGGACAGCACAAGGGCAAGGAGGGGATAAACCCCGGTGAGGAGGTGGCCTCCAATCGCAAACCGACGCTGGGGGGGGGGGGTGTCCACTCCTCCGAGGTGGCCCATCTGGGAGCCGCAGCGACACTATCCGCACCCCCGGCCGGCACGGCACTGGAGGGACCGAGGGAGAAAGGTTCGATGAGATCGAGCATGTTGTAGCCCCTGTGTTCCCCATCAATATGGGGGTGCGGACGGCGAACGTCGTTCAGCTGGACCTGGCGCGGGAGCGCGCGGCCATGCGTTCGAGATGGATAGCCGTGGGGCTGTTCTTCTCGGTGCAAATCTTCGGCATCGTGGGCTTGTTCAACGAGCTCAAGAGCAAGTGGGGTCTTCGGGGGCGGCTTAACTATACCCCCTTGAAGAACAACCGCTTCCTCCTTGAGTTTGAGAGGGAAGGAGATCTTCGTTTCATCCTCAACAACGACCCTTGGACACACAAGGGCGATGCCTTCCTCATGGTGGGCGTGGACGGGAGTGCTCGACCGGGCGACGTGGTGGTTGCCCACATGCCGATGTGGGCTCGTATTTACGATGCCCCACCTGCTTTTTGAACCTGTTGCCAGAGAGATTGGGGCTGAACTTGGAGCGGTGCTTGAGGTGGATGCTGATAGGGAGGGTAGGATCTGGGGTGATTACATGCGTGTGCGCATAAACCATGATCTTGATGAACCGATCCGTAGTAAGATAGAAACTTATGATAGAGCTGAGGGAAAGTTGTATAAGCTGAATGTAAAATATGAGAGACTCCCGAGGTTTTGTAGCTCATGTGGCCACCTAGGGCACGGCCAGCGCGATTGTAAGCTGCCCGATGATCTCCAAGAGATGAGATTTTCGGCAGCAATGCGCGCTTCACCTTTTAAGAGGAGTCATAGTAGGGGAGGAGTTGTAGTCCCAGAAGCTAGTAGCGCTAGGCGTTTCCTGCTGTTCGAGTCGGACAGAGGGGGTGGCCGGCCCTTGGCTACACAGAAGGGGGCGACAGTGAGGTATGGCAGCGTGCCTGAAGATGTGCTGGCAGACCCTTTGGTGCAGGAAGCAATCGCGGCCGTGAGTGCTATACGGCTGGATACCGCAGGAGTGGTGGATGGCGGGGCCGGACTTGTACCTGCCAAAACAGTATTGCCCCAGCCGGTGCCCTCCACCCCGGTGTGGACTGGTGCGAGGGCAGAGCTTGAGGGCCCAGAGTTCCCTCCTGGTTTTGAGCCTATTCAGCAAAGGGGCCTGGACACAACTGAAGAGGGAGTTAAGGCAAATGGCTCTGCTGTTCCGGTGGACGACCAACAAAATACAGTGATGGCGCATGGACAGGTTACTCCACGGAATACAGACAGGGAGGAAGAGAGGGCTAAGGAGCTGGAAGAAGGAGGGAAGATCAGGAAGATGGGCGATGAACTAGGGCAGGTAAAAACTCAGGTTGAAGTGATAGAGGCAAACACTAAGGATGCATCAGAGGGCAACACATCGGGCAAAGGGGGAGGCAACAAACGTAAGAAGGTTTCACCCAGAAGCAAGGGAGGAGGACAGGCACAACGCGGGTCAGTGCTGGGCAAGAGGGATGCGGGTGAGCAGGAGAAGAAAGGGGCGACCAAACCTACAGAGGGAAGTGTGGATTCTGAACAATACAAAAAGAAGAAGGGGGGAGAACAAGCTGAAGGTCAGAGTAACACTGGACAGAATGGCGGACAGCAAGCTACCGAGCCAGGGGCTCTCGGTCAACTGGTGGGTGCGCCTGTTAGCACCCGCCAGGAGCCATGACGATAATCAGTTGGAACTGTCGGGGCCTCGGACAGGCCCGGACAGTTCAAGAGCTTGTATGCCTAGTGCATACCTACCTTCCGTCTTTGGTCTTTATCTCTGAAACTAGAAGCAGCGAGGAATATGTCAGTAAGTTGCGTAGCAGGCTAGGCCTTAAGTTCTGCATCTCCCATGTTGGGAAAGGAAAGAGTGCAGGTATTGCTCTATTCTATGATGAGCAAGTGGAAATAAAGAAGCTCGCTGTTGGCCGGCGTTACATCGATGTGTTAATTCGTCTGAACCCTCACTGTCGGCAATGGCGTGGCACCTTTGTATACGGCGAACCAAAAGCGAGCGAGAGACACCATATGTGGGACTTACTGAGAAGAATTAGACCTTTATCAACTGAACCATGGCTAATGATAGGTGACTTTAATGAAGCGGCATGGCAGCATGAACACTTTTCTCGTGCCCAGAGAAGTGAGAAGAACATGGAAAATTTTAGAGACATGCTAGCGGACTGCAGCTTGCTTGATCTAGGTTTTAAGGGCCCGAAATGGACATATGATAATAAGCAAGAGGGGGCTAATAATGTGAAGGCAAGGATTGATCGGGGAGTGGCAGACCATCGATGGAGTGCTTTGTTTCCGGAAGCCTCAATCGAGCACATCTGCTCCTCACGTTCGGATCACCTTCCTCTCCTTCTCAGATTTGGCTCAAGGAAAGAATGGAGGCCTGTGAATAAAGCATTCCGCTATGAACACATGTGGGAAAGGCTGGACTCGTTGTCAGATGGTATAATGGAATCGTGGCATAAGAGAAACCCAGGCACTAATTTGTCTGACATATCGGCAAAATTAGTAGATCTCCAGCAATCTCTGAGCACTTGGGCAAGGACGAAGTTTGGTTCTGTAATAAAACAAACTGGTGCACTAAGGAAGCAGCTGGAGATCCTTTGGAAACGCACCCCTTCGCCAGAAAGAGATAAGGAAGTTAAGACGGTATCGAGAAATCTGGACGAGCTTCTCCATCGTGAGGAGATGATGTGGCGACAAAGATCGAGAGCTCTCTGGCTGCGGGAGGGAGACAGGAATACTAGGTATTTCCAGCGTAAGGCATCCTGGAGACGCAAAAAGAATACAATCAACAAATTAAAAGATGAGAGTGGCGAGTGGGTGGAAAACAAGGAAAAACTGCAGGAGATGTCCACAAATTTCTTCAAGGAGTTATACACAAAGGAAGGAGGTCTGGACCCAAATCTGATCACCAACTACATGAATGAGAAGGTTACTGCTGGGATGAATGAGTCACTAGTTAAGGAGTTCACGGAGAAGGAAGTAAGTGATGCACTCTTTCAGATTGGTCCCCTGAAAGCCCCCGGTCCGGATGGTTTCCCCGCGAGATTTTTCCAAAGAAACTGGAGTACAGTTAAGCAGGATGTGGTAAATGCAGTTCTGAACTTCTTCAAAGAGGGGTCCATGCCGGAAGGAATAAACGATGCGGTTATCGTCCTAATCCCAAAGAAAAACAACCCGGAATACTTGAAGGACTTTCGCCCTATAAGCCTTTGTAACATGATTTACAAGGTGATTTCCAAATGTCTGGTAAATCGGCTTAGACCTCTGTTGGATGAGCTTATATCTGAAACACAAAGCGCTTTTATCCCAGGTCGCCTGATAACGGACAATGCCACCATTGCTTTCGAATGCTTCTACAAAATTCAGCATAGTAGACAGCCGGCCAACACCCATTGTGCTCTCAAATTGGATTTGGCAAAAGCCTACGATAGGGTGGACTGGGACTTTCTAGAGGCGGCCCTGTCAAAATTGGGTTTTGACATGCAATGGATTGGGTGGGTAATGTGCTGTGTGAAGTCAGTGAGGTATTCTGGCAAGGTTAACGGAGAACTCCTAGAAACCTTCTACCCCTCGAGAGGACTACGGCAGGGTGATCCGCTAAGTCCATATTTGTTTTTATTCATTGCTGAGGGGCTGTCCTACCTGATGGACAGGGAGATCCGAAGGGGTGGGATCACTCCAATAAAAATAGCAAGGGGGAGCCCGGGCATCTCAAATCTGTTGTTTGCTGATGACAGTCTGATCTTCTTCATGGCTTGCAAAGAAGAAGCAAAAACCATCGTAGAGATTCTGGAAAGATTCCAGAAGGGCTCGGGACAATTACTGAGTAATAACAAGTGTTCAGTTTTGTTTAGCGAGATATGTCCAGTCTTAAATCAACTCGAGGTGAAATCTGAATTGCAAATCACGGCATCTACCTTTGAAAGCAAATATCTAGGGCTGCCCACCCCGGAAGGCAGAATGAAAGAAGAGCAATTTCAACCAATCATGGAAAGATTCGTCAAGAGATGCTCTGACTGGAACGAGCGATATATGTCCCATGCTGCAAAAGAAACCCTTGTAAAATCTATATTACAAGCCCTCCCCACTTACTGCATGGGTGTGTTTAAGATGACACAAGGATTCTGTGATAAGTATGAAAGACTAATCAGAGATTTCTGGTGGGGGGAGGAAAATGGGCACCGGAAAGTCCATTGGATGGCATGGGATCGGATGACTAAACATAAGAGGGGAGGGGGCATTGGGTTTAGGGACATGAGTCTCTTCAACCAAGCCCTTCTAGCTAGGCAAGCATGGAGATTGATACAACGTCCAGATAGCTTGTGTGCACGGGTACTAAAATCTAAGTACTATCCACACGGGGAGCTTATTGATACGGTCTTTGCATCTGAGGCCTCTCCTGTCTGGCGTGGAATTGAGCACGGACTGGAACTTCTAAAAGCAGGACTAATCTGGAGAATTGGTGATGGGAGGAAGATAAACATTCAGAGAGACAATTGGATACCTCGAAAAGAAGGCCTAAACCCAGCCAAGTTCATTCGAAGGTCCAGATTACATTGGGTCAATCAATTGATGCAACTCGATGGAAGCGGATGGAACACAGAGCTGATTCACCAATTATTCTATAGGTTTGACACGGAGGAGATCTGCAACATAAAACTCCCTAGAACAGGGGGTTCCGATGTGTTGGCCTGGCACAACGAAAAGTCGGGCGTGTTCTCGGTGAGGAGTGCGTATAGACTGGCGGTTTTGATCCGAAATCAATCAAATACCACTACCTCTAGCTCGTCAGGCGAGGCTGACGATCGAAGCATATGGGACATAATTTGGAAGGCCAAAGTGCCAGAGAAGGTGAAGGTTTTCAGGTGGAGGGTCGCAACTGGCACTTTGGCCACAAAGAGGAACAAGTGGAAGCGTACTCTGGAATCAGACAGCACGTGTAACATATGTGGGGCGGGAGAGGAAGATGAATTCCACGCTGTCGTAACCTGTATGAAGAGTAGAGGATTGAGACATGCCATGAGGAACCACTGGAACCTCCCGGGCGAGCAACTCTTCAGGAACACGGGCGAGGACTGGCTGCAGAACCTGCTTGGTCCTTGCAACCAAGTGATCAGAACTAGAATCCTGCTACTACTTTGGCGATGCTGGTTTCTTCGAGACGACTGCACCCATAGTACAGGGAAGGAGTCCATCTGTCGATCCTCAGTTTTCTTGTTACAGTATGAGGAGGATCTCCACAAATGTTTGGTTGGGAGTGTACCTGATCCCAAAGGCAAAAATGCTCTAGTCCAGGCAGGACATGGTGCAGCTCAGGGACCCAGGATGTGTATAAATGGGGAGGAGTCGGAGGCGCCTGCAACCGATCATTGGGATCTCCCAGAGGCGGGTACAGTTAAACTTAACACGGATGCGGGATTTTTGGCTGCTGATGGGTCCTCTCAGGTCGGTGCAATCGCTCGTGACCATCGGGGTGTGGTACTCTTCTCTCTATCCGAACGAGGGGGGCATTGCAAATCTGTGGAGGAAGTTGAGGCGCAATCAATCCTAGCTGGCCTGAATGTGATGTCAAAATTGCACAACGGTTCCCTCATACTGGAGACGGATTGCAAAGCCATGGCGGATAATCTGAATTTGGGGGGCAGGTGCTTGTCGGCATGGTTTCCAGTGATCGAGGATATCAAACAGGAATTCACTAAATTCAGGAATGTGAAAGTTCAGCACGCCAACAGGAAGAAGAACATGATGGCCCATGTACTGGCTGCCCGTGCTAGGACGAAGGGAGACCTGCTATGTGTGCCGGGAGTACCGGACGACCTGTTGGGCGTCCTGAATGCCGACCTTGGGTTGGCAGTAATTCTCTTACTCTTGGACCTCAAAAAAAAAATACTACTATGTTTGTGGGCACTGTAGGAACAAATCCCCACAATGTTTACTGCTTTCCAGATCACCCACAATATTTTTTCAGATTTTTGTAGCATTTAAAAATGTGTTTACTAAAGTGGGTTCATATGTACCCGGGTTCATCCATACACTTCCTCTTTCAGATCTATATATACATGACAAAAACTGCAAAGTCAATTGAAAACTAAGATTTTCTTAGTCGACTGAGACAGTGCTACATATTTTTTGCTCCGTATGAACAAATATTACACCATGGTAAACATTGCTTTTCTTTCCTTCTTTATAAACAAATTTGCAAAATAAGCTAGTAATAAATAAGACTTCCGTTGGAATATTAGGCAAATTCATGATTAGTTTTAGTAAATTATTCATGACTAGAACAGAAAATAACATGCAACAATCTAGCATACTAGATGAAAACATGCACAACAATGTCGCATATATAACAACAATTCCAAATAGAGACATGGACAGATCGTGATGAACGTACTGTTCGTTAGGTGCTGCAGGAGCAATGTTGTTTTTTGAATAATTTTTTAACAATAGGAGCGATGTTGTTGATGACGATGTTGGCGACGATCTGTTGCTGATGGCATTGGAGACAACGATGAGTAGTGCGGCTCAACTTGGATGGAAGCACTAGTAGAAAACAAGGCTTTGGTTGAGGCCTGGGTAAGGGCATTAATCCCGGTTCACACACGAACCAGGATCAAAGGGGGCATCAGTCCCGGTACATGAGGCCAGGGCGCCGGCCGGGCCTCGGGGGCCATTGGTCCCGGTTCGTCTGATCCCTTTGGTCCCGGTTCCAGACACGAACCGGGACCAACGGGCCTCGCTCCTGGCCCACAACCTTTAGTCCCGGTTGGTGGCTGGAGCCGGGACCAAATGTAGTCCTTTAGTCCCGGTTTTAGCCACCAACCGGGACTAAAGAGAGGCCTATATATACCCCCGCCCCTGATCGCAAGCAGAGCCACTGCCCTGTTTTTTTGACCGTCCGTGGGAGAGCTTTGTGGTGCTCTAGCTCACCTCCTATGCACATGAGGTGTTCGATGAAATGCCCGAGCCACACTTAAGCTTTCTCATCTCGAAGCTCCTTGTCCAAGCTCCATTTTTCTCAAGATTTGTCTAGATTTGGCGGTCCGTCCTGTCCCGTCCCCGTCCTCACCGCCGTCGATTGCCCGCGCCGATCTCGTCGCCGGCACCACCGTGGTGAGCCTTTTGTTCTTATCTTCTTTTAAAAAAATATATTCTTACTTGTATGATTTAGATAGATAGTTGTATAATTTTCTTACTTTTATTACTGTTTGTTATTATATAATGCGATGGTTTTGGTATCCGCCTCCGCCGGCCCTCGTCCTGTCTATGATTCGGATGTGGTATATATTATCTTTTATAACTATTTGTTTCATTTAGTGTTTATGACAATTATGCTGACCAACGTGACATAGATGTTTTTATCTAGGAGGTATGTGAGCCGGAAATTCCAACCGGCCCTATTGTCGAGAGGTTAAATTTAGTTGAAAAAGAAAATAATTACCTAAAGAAAAAATTGAAAAGAATTGAGGAGGAGAAGATGAGATTGGAGTTGCATGTTGCGGATGTCGTCGATGATCACAAGATCAAGATGGATGTAATGCGCTTGAAGATTAGAAAGATTAGAAAATATGCCATTCATACTGAGGTTTGGTATCATTATGCCGTTGGATCAATTGTTACCTTAGTTGTGATTATGATCGCATTTGTTGTTGCATTGAAATGGTTTACATAGTTTCAATGTATGGTTTAATTAGATGCTCTGGAGAGCTATATGTTGTTCAATGAGAACTATGTATGTACTTTGGTTTTAATGTGATGTTGAACTTTTATTAATTTAGTCACTTCTCTATTCATGATGTTCTATAATATTTTTTGACACACTTAATTATATATAATGCACGCAGATGAACCGGCAATGGATGTACGGTAACAGACGCACCTCCGAGTACATTAAGGGCGTGCATAATTTTCTCGAAGTGGCTGAGGCAAACAATCAGAATGATTTTGTGTTGTCCATGCCCTAGATGTGAGAATACGAAGTCTTACACTGACTCGAAAACCCTTCACATCCACCTGCTTGAGAAGGGTTTCATGCCACACTATAATGTTTGGACTAAGCACGGAGAAAGAGGGGTTATGATGGAAGACAACGAATAAGAAGAGGATGATGACAACTATGTGCCCCCTGAATACGGTGATGCTGCAATGGGGGAAGCTGAAAATCAAGAGGAACCAGATGATGTGCCCGATGATGATCTTCGCCGGGTCATTGTTTGTGACGCCCCCGATTTGATCATACACTAATCAAGCACGCAAACGTGTACGATCAAGATCAAGGACTCACGGGAAGATATCACAACACAACTCTACAACATAAATAAGTCATACAAGCATCATAATACAAGCCAGGGGCCTCGAGGGCTCGAATACAATTGCTCGATCATAGACGAGTCAGCGGAAGCAACAATATCTGAGTACAGACATAAGTTAAACAAGTTTGCCTTAAGAAGGCTAGCACAAAAGTAGCAACGATCAAAAAGGCAAGGCCTCCTGCCTGGACCTCCTAACTACTCCTCGAAGCCGAACTCCATGTAGAATCATCCTCGGGATCTCTAGCTCCTGGACTCCAGCATCTGGTTGCGACAACCAGGTATAGAAAGGGGAAAAGAGGGAGAAAAGCAACCGTGAGTACTCATCCAAAGTACTCGCAAGCAAGGACTACACTACATATGCATGGGTATATGTGTAAAGGGCCATATCGGTGGACTGAACTGCAGAATGCCGGAATAAGAGGGGGATAGCTAATCCTGTCGAAGACTATGCTTCTGGCCACCTCCATCTTGCAGCATGTAGAAGAGAGTAGATTGAAGTCCTCCAAGTAGCATCGCATAGCATAATCCTACCCGGCGATCCCCTCCTCGTCGCCCTGTTAGAGAGCGATCACCGGGTTGTATCTGGCACTTGGAAGGGTGTGTTTTATTAAGTATCCGGTTCTAGTTGTCATAAGGTCAAGGTACAACTCCGGGTCGTCCTTTTACCGAGGGACACGGCTATTCGAATAGATAAACTTCCCTGCAGGGGTGCACCACATAACCCAACACGCTCGATCCCATTTGGCCGGACACACTTTCCTGGGTCATGCCCGGCCTCGGAAGATCAACACGTCGCAGCCCCACCTAGGCTCAACAGAGAGGTCAGCACGCCGGTCTAAATCCTATGGCGCAAGGGGTCTGGGCCCATCGCCCATTGCACACCTGCACGTTGCGAACGCGGCCGAAAGCAGACCTAGCCTAGCAGGCGTTCCAGTCCAATCCGGCGTGCGCCGCTCCGTCGCTGACGTCAAGAAGGCTTCGGCTGATACCACGACGTCGAGTGCCCATAACTGTTCCCGCGTAGTTGGTTAGTGCGTATAGACCAAATGGCCAGACTCAGATCAAATACCAAGATCTCGTTAAGCGTGTTAAGTATCCGCGAACGCCGACCAGGGCCAGGCCCACCTCTCTCCTAGGTGGTCTCAACCTGCCCTGTCGCTCCGCACAAAGTAACAGTCGGGGGCCGTCAGGAACCCAGGCCCACCTCTACCGGGATGGAGCCACCTGTCCTTTCAGCCCCCTCATCAGAATCACTTGCCGGGTACTCATCGAGCCGACCCGACTTTAGTCACCACATGTGTCATGTATATAAAGTATATAGTATATACCCGTGATCACCTCCCGAAGTGATCACGACCCAGTAGGATAGCATGGCAGACGGACAAGAGTGTAGGGCCACTGATGGAACACTAGCATCCTATACTAAGAAGTAGGATAGCAGGTAAGGGTAACAACTGTAGCAACAATGAGAGGCTATGCAACAGAATAGGATTAACCGAAAGCAGTAACATGCTACACTACTTTAATGCAAGCAGTATAGAGAAGAATAGGCGATATATGGTGATCAAGGGGAGGGCTTGCCTGGTTGCTCTGGCAAGAAGGAGGGGTCGTCAACTCCGTAGTCGAACTGGGCAGCAGCAGCGTCGGTCTCGTAGTCTACCGGAGAATGAGAGGGGGAAGAAACAGTAAATACGGAGCAAACAAAGCATCACAAAACATAAGGAGGCAAAACGCGGTGCTAGGTATGCCCTAACGTGGTAGGAGGTGATACCGACGAAGGGGGGAAACATCCGGGAAAGTATCCCCGGTGTTTCGCGTTTTCGGACAGATGAACCGGAGGGGGAAAGTTGCATGTTCGCTATGCTAGGGATGTGTGGTGGACGAACGGGCTACGTATTCGGATTCGTCTCGTCGTTCTGAGCAAATTCATGTACAAAGTTTTTCCATCCGAGTTACGGATTATTTTATATTCATTTTTAAAGATTTAAATCAATTTATAAATCATTATTATTAATTTAATCCGAAAATGGCATTACTGCATCAGCATGACATCATCAGTCAACAGAGGTGTTGACTGGGTCAAGCTGACGTGTGGGTCCCATCTGTCATTGACACATTGCCCTAACTAACAGATTAGTTAGTTTAATTAGATATTTAGGTTAATTAAGTTTAATTAGTTTAACTAAGCGGGATTAATTAAGTTAATTAATTAATTAATTTAATTTAATAATAATTTTTTATCTATCTTTTTTTAACGTTCAGGGGGCTGGGACCCCCTGTCATTGGCCCAGGGGCTTAGCGGGTTTGGTCGCTAGCGGGTGCGGGCTGGCGGTACTTGAGAGGGCGCCCGAACGGGCACAAGCGCTCGACGCGGCCAGCGGGCGCGGGGGCTGCGGCCACGGCGAGGCCGCCGGCAGGGGCTAGCGAGGAGGAAGAGGCCGCAGGAGGCGGCAGTGGCTGGGCCACGGCGGGTCAGCGCCGGTGCGCAGGAGCAGAGGCAGGGGTGGACGGGCGGGGTCGCGGCGGAGTGGCACGACAGCGGGGAATGAGCACGGTCGCCGGAGGCAGCAGCAGTCGGCCGCGGGCACGCGATGGAGGCAGCAGAGGAGGCTGCGGTGGTGCGGGCCACGGCAGGTGCGAGCGCTCCGGGGAGGAGCAGCACGGCGGGTGCGGCTCGGCGCGACTGCGGGCGCACGCGACGACACACCGGGCGGGGCGAGGCCGCGGTGAGCACGGTTGGCGCGCGTACGGGGCGGTGGTCAAGGGCGTGCGCCCGTGCGGTGGTCGGATCGATGACGGAGTGCAGGGGGAGCAGGAGGCCGGTGGCCTCACCAACGTTGAAGAGAAGCGGGGCGGCGAGGCGTGAGGAGGCCGGTCGTGGAGGAGGACGAAGACGAGCGGTCCGGCGATGCGGCGTCGGGGAGGCGGGGTGTCTTCGGGGCGAGGTGGCGCCGGCGATTCGACGACGACGACGGTGCACAGCGGCGGGGAGGCGATGGCGTCGGTGAAGGAAGGGCGTCGGGCTCGTTGCCCCTTCCCGATCCATATTGGGTCGGGGAAGAGGTGCGAGAGGGGAGGCGGCGACGGAGGGGAGGAGATCCGGCGACGGGCCTTAACGCCGGCGACGAGGAGGACGGCGGGCAGCGGCGCAACGATGGGGGCGATCCCTCCGATCCAATCGGGGGCAGAGGAGGGGAGATGTGGATCGAGGGAGAGAGTGGCGTGGTAATCGTGGGGAGGGGAGTGGGGCGACCGGTAGCTAGGGTTACGGGTGAGGGGGTTATGGAGGGGCGGCTGGGCCGGCCTGACTAGGCCAAGGCCCAGTTGGGCCGAGGGGGGAAGGGTCCCCTTTTTCCCCCATTTATTTTTTTGTCTTTTGTTTTATTTCTTTTCTTTTATTTTTAGTTTTATAAAAATTTCCACTAGTATCTAAATTTGTATTTATAAATAAACTACTGTCAGATTAATTCCTAGCCCATAATAAAATAGTTTTAATATGTTATAAAATTAGGCATTTATTTAATTGTTTTCACTACGGGTTAAATCATTTTAGTGCACTTAAATATTTTATAAATATGTGGATTCTCCACCATAATTAACTATGCAATATTTGTCACCTCTAGAACATTTTAGTTTTTATGTTTGAAAACTTTTAATGTTTGCCTAAAATTCAAATTTGATTTTGAAACGTTTTGATCTAACGCGAGGTTAGCAACAGTAACAGAGGTGATGTGGCATCATTAGCGTAGGTTTACTGTAGCATAATTATCCGGGCGTCACAATTCTCCTCTACTACAAGAAATCTCGTCCCGAGATTTAAGAGGGGAGTAAGGGGAAGATTAGGTTACGAAATTCCAATGATTCTTCTCGGTCTTGGTTGCTCTTCTCGAAGAGATCGATCCATTACATTGATGTCTTCATTACACTACTTCAGGTCATCATGATGAAGTCATCATCCTTTCTTCGGAAATTTCATCGTACTTACGAAAGGACAAGGGGTAACTTCGGAAGAACGGACCGCTACAATGTTGCTCATCTGGTCGATAACATCGGGGAAGGTGGCGGAAAGTAACTCTCGGATTGAAACTTAAGAAATTATCGAGAGCAAAGTAAGAGGTGCAAAATAGAAGTTTCAAGCGCATAGGTAATCGTTCGTTGCCTGAAACGAAGTGTTGAAGGGGTTCAGAGCAACGAGAATAAGTATTGTGTCTGATACCAGAATAGATCACTAGGAAGGTGGCTCGCGAATTACCTGCGAAACCAAGAGCAAGGGATAACTTTGTCATCAAGGTGTACAGGAGAGTCAGGCTTTCGATCCTGTGGAGCTGTGGGTTATGGGCCCACCATGTGGTTGAAAGTAGGAAGGGGGCCGACATCTTGCACGGTCACGATAGTAAGGCGTGTCAGAGGGTAGCCTGTCAGTTATGTCGGCAACAACATCGATACCAAGGGCGAGGGACGAAGAGAACCATTTTCCTGCTCGTTGAACGAGGCGGGCCGATAGGCAAGGTTCTCGTCCATCGGTGGCTACCGAAATGTCATCAATAATAGTAACAGGGTCTTGCTGACAGAATTGTACACCGAGGTATATACATAAGCAGGAGAATATTACTGCTTAGATCATATAGATCACAAGAAAGGTTAAACCAAACAATGGAAGGGAAAATGTGTTTAAACACATATATCAGGGGTATATCCTTCCCAAGGACAAGCAGAGCATGATATCCTTGGCAGGATATAATGTAGAAAACTCTTTAGGAAAGGGGAGAGAAATTTCATGACATTACCCATGCAACGGTGTTTGGATAATTGAGCAAGTAACATTTAGCATTGGGCTTCAAATGTTCTGGTTGAAAATCAAAGCACCACAGACATGCTTCGAGATAGCATTGATAAGGTCTTAAAGCAAAGGTCAGACTTTGGATACACAAGGGATCCATCAGGATGAACTTATTAAACAAGGCATTCAATTTCCTCACGAAAAAAATGGTTAACCTTGTTAAGAAGGAAACTATAACACTAGGTCCTCCGGTCAGGTGTGCTAGGCATGACATCACCTTACCGGGTGATATAAAGACCAATGTTAAGACTCTTGGAAAATGTTCTAACCATCATATCTGACTGAGATTCAGATCTGATTGGTGTCAGGATACCTCAGACTCAGGGATGACTATGGAGTGAGTTCCGAAATGAGAGTTCATCATTAGATTAAGGAGAGGATGAGGAGGTGGCTGATGGACTCAGCGACAACTCATCGAGATTTCCAAAAAGATGGATTTCCACAACTATGTGAACAAGGAGATAACATTAGCTAGATCAGATGACTTAATGATGTATGCTCGAGGAAAACATACACAGTTAAACATTGGTTGAAATGTGCACCCGAAATATGGGCTAGGTAGCACGATCAATGTTCGAATGATGATTCATTAAGCCATAGACGTAGAATGAAACTATAGACCAATAACTTCAAAGCAATAGGGTTGCTAGATGTTTAGAATTTACACATCACAGACCATTTGTCGGTATTTCGTTTAGAGACAACACGGGGACCAAGAAAGAATGGTGATGGTGAGAAGTATCACTGTACCAAGAATTCTTAAGAGGTGGAGTAATGCTCACGACATTCTTGACATCAAAGATGGTAATACTCCACGGTAGAACATAACATAAGTTGGATAGCAGGGAAATCAAGATACAACACAAAATATGAACAAGTTTGTGTTGGGGGGAGGCAAGAATGTTTTCGATGATAACACAATTCATCGAGGGGCAAGGATGGTATTTCTCATCCTGAATTTCGACACACAACTTGGAAGAAGTCAAACTGTTGACAATGATCACGACAAATTTGTCGAGAGGTTTTCAAGAAGATGTAATTGATCGACGATGACATCAAGTCAAAGGAATGATGAAAGCGAAAGGTTATTGGAACCACGGGTAGGACACAAACTCGAAATCAAGGTTGCTGTTCAAGGAGAAGTGATATGACGAGGAAGATCGACGCAAGATTAGCTCACTGTCGAAATTTGTGCGCTGGGAAGGTCCAGGTAGCATAGTTAAAATCGGCACGATAATGACATAGCCGAGCAGGCTAGGAATGACTTGAAGGATTATTAAACTCGTAAGCCACAAAAATTACTTAGAGTTATTGAATCGGAGTGCGGAATTTATTCACTTATCGGTGTCTTTGAGGGGTTCTAACAACTCAGAACCCGTTGGAAAAATGGAATCGGCAAGAATATTAGTTGATGAAGAACTCATAAGAAGTTAAGTAGTTCCTTGGCATTCTCGAGATACTAGGGGGGTAATACTCGACGACAGATCAAAGTAGAGGTTGGACGGGGGGTATTGCTCTGCAGAGGACAAGTGCTTAAACTTGCACGAGAAATGGTATTTAAAGGAGAACATGGTCGGAACCACGATTGCAAAAGGATTAATACACAGATACTAGACGATATCATATCAAGGAAATAGTTATTATTACTAGAAGCTTCTATGATAGGATCTACATCGTGTCCATGGGCATGAACACAAAGTTCAAGGTCGACTCCCACTTCTCCAATGCATACCCTTTCATTCACTTCTCGCGTTTGATGAAGTTGCAGTGTTGAATAGTTTTATCTGGCAAAATACCAGAAGAGTATGACTCATGAAAACTTTCGAGTTCACACATACTATGAAAGGCATAGGTTCAACCCATCGGGGCATCGTGGAAACATATACCACAAGCTTCAGGGGTAAATAACTCAAGCTCGATAGTAGAGCATGGGCGACAAAACGGGAGGATGCAATTTACTAAAGGCATTATGTATCAGGGAAAGAACTTCCAAAGTGATTGAATATGAAGGACGTTGTCGGATAAAATCCAACAAGGTTCTGATGGTCCATAAAGGATCTGATGTGAGTATCGGCACACAACCAGAGGTAGAATTAATGCAAAGACCTTAGATTATGGAAACAACTAAGTAACTTAGAGCTCAATTGCAAAGGAATTATGATTTACAAAGCGAAGGATCAGAAACAGACGCTCTGATCAAGGATGGATAAGTTCAATAGACATAGGGGCAAAATCGACGACAATTTGATTGGCGAGAACCAGCTCACGTTTCAAATGACGTCTGAGCCGGAAGGATGAATTCTAGGCTCTGATTGAGGATTGCGAGCATTCGCAACAGATTGAATCAACGGACTCAAAATGATAATGACAAGAGATGCCAATAAGATTACGAGACTTAAGATTAATCATAATGCAAGTAAGCAAGAATTTCAAGAGCAAAAAGGCTCCTGAGGATTTTCGGAAGATCGAATGGTATTTTGAACACTTTTGTGAAATACTTGAATCAACTGGGGATGAGCGGATACTCGGTAAGTGCGAGAATTATCCATAGGGGTATTCAGGTGACAAAGAACAGCAAGGCAGTAAGCTCAAAGGATTCTCGTAACAACAGAGAGAATTTCGGGGTATCTTGTAATAACAAGATCAACTGGGAAACATTGTATGAATGGCGAGTATACGTGGTTATCCATACGAGTTTATCGATGGAAGGGAATTGCAAAAGTGATGAACACAAGTTCTCGGGTTAACAGCGGAGAGTGTCTTCACGTGCAGCAGACGATCATCAGTAATAAGGGGCTCTCTGGTTGAAAGTGATAACGGGATCCTAATGTTAGATTTAGCAAAATTCATTTAACCCGAACAGGAAAGAGTTCAGAGTCCCAGAGTAAGGATCGAGGAATAAAAGATCCTAATACCACCCAATGGCGACGTGGGCCCGTAAGACACACAGCCATGTTAGTAAAAGTTTTGCAATGTCTAGACTCGACTTCGGCCAAGGAGTGTGGAAGGGGGATTCCTACAGGCAGTCGGCTCTGATACCAACTTGTGACGCCCCCGATTTGACCGTACACTAATCATGCACGCAAACGTGTACGATCAAGATCAAGGACTCACGGGAAGATATCACAACACAACTCTACAACATAAATAAGTCATACAAGCATCATAATACAAGCCAGGGGACTCGAGGGATCGAATACAATTGCTCGATCATAGACGAGTTAGCGGAAGCAACAATATCTGAGTACAGACATAAGTTAAACAAGTTTGCCTTAAGAAGGCTAGCACAAAATAGCAACGATCAAAAAGGCAAGGCCTCCTGCCTGGGACCTCCTAACTACTCCTCGAAGCCGAACTCCATGTAGAATCATCCTCGGGATCTCTAGCTCCTGGACTCCAGCATCTAGTTGCGACAACCAGGTATAGAAAGGGGAAAAGAGGGAGAAAAGCAACCATGAGTACTCATCCAAAGTACTCGCAAGCAAGGAGCTACACTACATATGCATGGGTATATGTGTAAAGGGCCATATCGGTGGACTGAACTGCAGAATGCCAGAATAAGAGGGGGATAGCTAATCCTGTCGAAGACTACGCTTCTGGCCACCTCCATCTTGCAGCATGTAGAAGAGAGTAGATTGAAGTCCTCCAAGTAGCATCGCATAGCATAATCCTACCCGGCGATCCCCTCCTCGTCACCCTGTTAGAGAGCGATCACCGGGTTGTATCTGGCACTTGGAAGGGTGTGTTTTATTAAGTATCCGGTTCTAGTTGTCATAAGGTCAAGGTACAACTCCGGGTCGTCCTTTTACCGAGGGACACGGCTATTCGAATAGATAAACTTCCCTGCAGGGGTGCACCACATAACCCAACACGCTCGATCCCATTTGGCCGGACACACTTTCCTAGGTCATGCCCGGCCTCGGAAGATCAACACGTCGCAGCCCCACCTAGGCACAACAAAGAGGTCAGCACGCCGGTCTAAATCCTATGGCGCACGGGTCTGGGCCCACCTCTCTCCTAGGTGGTCTCAACCTGCCCTGTCGCTCCGTCACAAAGTAACAGTAGGGGGCCGTCAGGAACCCAGGCCCACCTCTACCGAGATGGAGCCACCTGTCCTTTCAGCCCCCTCATCAGAATCACTTGCGGGTACTCATCGAGCCGACCCGACTTTAGTCACCCCATGTGTCATGTATATAAAGTATATAGTATATACCCGTGATCACCTCCCGAAGTGATCACGACCCAGTAGGATAGCATGGCAGACGGACAAGAGTGTAGGTCCACTGATGGAACACTAGCATCCTATACTAAGAAGTAGGATAGCAGGTAAGGGTAACAACTGTAGCAACAATGAGAGGCTATGCAACAGAATAGGATTAACCGAAAGCAGTAACATGCTACACTACTTTAATGCAAGCAGTATAGAGAAGAATAGGCGATATCTGGTGATCAAGGGGAGGGCTTGCCTGGTTGCTCTGGCAAGAAGGAGGGGTCGTCAACTCCGTAGTCGAACTGGGCAGCAGCAGCATCGGTCTCGTAGTTTACCGGAGAAGGAGAGGGGGAAGAAACAGTAAATACGGAGCAAACAAAGCATCACAAAACATAAGGAGGCAAAACGCGGTGCTAGGTATGCCCTAACGTGGTAGGAGGTGATACCGACGAAGGGGGGAAACATCCGGGAAAGTATCCCCGATGTTTCGCGTTTTCGGACAGATGAACCGGAGGGGGAAAGTTGCATGTTCGCTATGCTAGGGATGTGTGGTGGACGAACGGGCTACGTATTCGGATTCGTCTCGTCGTTCTGAGCAACTTTCATGTACAAAGTTTTTCCATCCGAGTTACGGATTATTTTATATTCATTTTTAAAGATTTAAATCAATTTATAAATTATTATTATTAATTTAATCCGAAAATGGCATTACTACATCAGCATGACGTCATCAGTCAACAGAGGTGTTGACTGGGTCAAGCTGACATGTGGGTCCCATCTGTCATTGACACATTGCCCTAACTAACAGATTAGTTAGTTTAATTAGATATTTAGGTTAATTAAGTTTAATTAGTTTAACTAAGCGGGATTAATTAAGTTAATTAATTAATTAATTTAATTTAATAATAATTTTTTTATCTATCTTTTTTAACGTTCAGGGGGCTGGGACCCCCCTGTCATTGGCCCAGGGGCTTAGCGGGTTTGGCCGCTAGCGGGTGCGGGCTGGCGGTACTTGAGAGGGCGCCCGAACGGGCACGAGCGCTCGATGCGGCCAGCGGGCACGGGGGCTGTGGCCACGGCGAGGCCGCCGGCAGGGGCTAGCGGGGAGGGAGAGGCCGCAGGAGGCGGCAGTGGCTGGGCCACGACGGGTCAGCGCCGGTGCGCAGGAGCAGAGGCAGGGGTGGACGGGCGGGGTCGCGGCGGTGTGGCACGACAGCGGGGAACGAGCACGGTCGCCAGAGGCAGCAGCAGTCGGCCGCGGGCACGCGATGGAGGCAGCAGAGGAGGCTGCGGTGGTGCGGGCCACGGCAGGTGCGAGCGCTCCGGGGAGGAGCAGCACGGTGGGTGCGGCTCGGCGCGGCTGCGGGCGCATGCGACGGCACACCGGGCGGGGCGAGGCCGCGGTGAGCACGGTCGGCGCGCATACGGGGCGGTGGTCAAGGGCGTGCGCCCGTGCGGTGGTCGGATCAACGACGGAGTGCAGGGGGAGCAGGAGGCCGGTGGCCTCACCAACGTTGAAGAGAAGCGGGGCGGCGAGGCGTGAGGAGGCCGGTCGTGGAGGAGGACGAAGACGAGCGGTCCGGCGATGCGGCGTCGGGGAGGCGGGGTGTCTTCGGGGCGAGGTGGCGCCGGCGATTCGACGACGACGACGGTTCACAGCGGCGGGGAGGCGATGGCGTCAGTGAAGGAAGGGCGTCGGGCTCGTTGCCCCTTCCCGATCCATATTGGGTCGGGGAAGAGGTGCGAGAGGGGAGGCGAGGCGGCGACAGAGGGGAGGAGATCCGGCGACGGGCCTTAACGCTGGCGACGGGGAGGACGGCGGGCAGCGGCGCAACGATGGGGGCGTCCCCTCCGATCCAATCGGGGGCAGAGGAGGGGAGATGTGGATCGAGGGAGAGAGAGGCGTGGGAATCATGGGGAGGGGAGTGGGGCGACCGGTAGCTAGGGTTACGGGTGAGGGGGTTATGGAGGGGCGGCTGGCCGGCCTGACTAGGCCAAGGCCCAGTTGGGCCGAGGGGGGGAAGGGTCCCCTTTTTCCCCCATTTATTTTTTTGTCTTTTGTTTTATTTCTTTTATTTTATTTTTATTTTTATAAAAATTTCCACTAGTATCTAAATTTGTATTTATAAATAAACTACTGTCAGATTAATTCCTAGCCCATAATAAAATAGTTTTAATATGTTATAAAATTAGGCATTTATTTAATTGTTTTCACTACGGGTTAAATCATTTTAGTGCACTTAAATATTTTATAAATATGTGGATTCTCCACCATAATTAACTATGCAATATTTGTCACTTCTAGAACATTTTAGTTTTTATGTTTGAAAACTTTTAATATTTGCCTAAAATTCAAATTTGATTTTGAAACGTTTTGATCTAACGCGAGGTTAGCAACAGTAACAGAGGTGACGTGGCATCATTAGCGTAGGTTTACTGTAGCATAATTATCCGGGCGTCACATTGTTGATGCAAAGAGACAATGCGAAAGTGAAAAGGAGAAGTTGAAGTTCGATCGCATGTTAGAGGATCACAAAAATGGGTTGTACCCCAATTGCGAGGATGGCAACACAAAGCTCGGTACCACACTGGAATTGCTGCAATGGAAGGCAGACAATGGTGTATCTGACAATGGATTTGAGAAGCTACTGAAAATATTGAAGAAGAAGCTTCCAAAGGATAACAAATTGCCCGACAGTACGCATGAAGCAAAGAAGGTTCTATGCCCTCTAGGATTGGAGGTGCAAAAGATACATGCATGCCCTAATGACTGAATCCTCTACCGCGGTGCGTACGAGGATTTGAACGCATGCCTGGTATGCGGTGCATTGCGGTATAAGATCAGACGAGATAACCCTGATGATGTTGACGCCGAGCGCCCCAGGAAGAGGGTTCCTGCCAAGGTGATGTGGTATGCTCCTATAATACCACGGTTGAAACGTCTATTCAGAAACAAAGAGCATGCCAAGTTGATGCGATGGCACAAAGAGGACCGTAAGAAAGACGGGAAGTTGAGAGCACCCGCTGACGGGTCGCAGTGGACAAAAATCGATAGAAAGTGGGGGGACTTTGCTGGTGACGCAAGGAACGTATGGTTTGGTTTAAGCGCTTATGGCATTAATCCTTTTGGGGAGCAGAGCAGCAATCATAGCACCTGGCCCGTGACTCTATGTATATATAACCTTCCTCCTTGGCTGTGCATGAAGCGGAAGTTCATTATGATGCCAGTGCTCATCAAAGGCCCTAAGCAACCCGGCAATGACATTGATGTGTACCTAAGGCCATTAGTTGAAGAACTTTTACAGCCGTGGAATGGAAAAGGTGTACGTGTGTGGGATGAGCAAGACCAGCAGGAATTTGACCAACATGTGTTGCTATTTGTAACCATCAATGATTGGCCTGCGCTCAGTAACCTTTCAGGACAGACAAACAAGGGATACCATGCATGCACACACTGTTTAGATGACACCGAAAGTATATATTTGGACAAATGCAAGAAGAATGTGTACCTGGGGCGTCGTCAATTTCTTCCGACCAACCATCAATGTCGAAAGAAAGGCAAGCATTTCAAAGGCGAGGCAGATCACCGGAAGAAGCCCGCAGTCCATACTGGTGATCACATACTTGCTATGGTCAATGATTTACAAGTAATCTTTGGAAAGGGTCCCGGTGGACTATCTGTTCCGTATGGCGCTGAGGGACGCGCACCCATGTGGAAGAAGAAATCTATATTTTAGGACCTACCCTATTGGAAAGACCTAGAGGTCCGCTCTGCAATCGACGTGATGCACGTGACGAAGAATGTTTGCGTGAACCTGCTAGGCTTCTTGGGCGTGTATGGGAAGACAAAAGATACACCGGAGGCATGGGAGGACCAGCAACGTGTGCACGAAAAGACGGCATGCCTCCAAAGCAGTATGAAGGTCCTGCCAGCTATGCTCTTACTAAAGAAGAGAAGGAAATCTTCTTTGAATGCCTGCTCAGTATGAAGGTCCCATCTGGCTTCTCGTCGAATATAAAGGGAATAATAAATATGGAAGAGAAAAAGTTCCAGAACCTAAAGTCTCATGACTGCCACGTGATTATGACGCAACTGCTTGCGGTTGCATTGAGGGGGCTTCTACCGAAAAACATTCGATTAGCCATTGTGAAGCTATGTGCATTCCTCAATGCAATCTCTCAGAAGGTGATCGATCCAGAAATCCTACCAAGGTTAAGGAGTGATTTGGCGCAATGTCTTGTCAGTTTCGAGCTGGTGTTCCCACCATCCTTATTCAATATCATGACGAACGTCCTAGTTCATCTAGTCAACGAGATTGCCATTCTGGGCCCTCTATTTCTACACAATATGTTCCTCTTTGAGAGGTTCATGGGAGTCTTAAATAAATATGTTTGTAACCGTGCTAGGCCAGAGGGAAGCATCTCCACGGGCCATCAAATAGAGGAGGTCATTGGGTTTTGTGTTGACTTCATTCCTGACCTTAAGGAGATTGGTCTCCCTCAATCGCGGTATGAGGGGAAACAGACTGGAAAAGGCACGCTAGGAGCGGACTCAATAATATGTAGGGACGGGCATTCTTGGTCTCAAGCGCACTACACAGTTCTACAGAATTCTACCTTGGTGACCCCGTATGTCAATGAATACAAGAATATTCTGCGCTCCAAACACCCACAACAGTGTGACGACTGGATTACATGTGAACACATCAGGACTTTCGGCAGTTGGTTGCAAACACGTCTCATGGGTGACAACACTGTTTCTGATGAGTTGTACTCGTTGGCCAGGGGACCATCTTTGACTGTATTGACTTACAAAGGGTACAAGATAAATGAGAATACATTTTACACGATCGCCCAAGATCAAAAGAGCACCAACCAAAACAGTGGTGTCCGCTTTGATGCAGCAACCAAGAGGGGAAAGGACACACATTATGGTTACATAGTGGACATATGGGAACTTGACTATGCACATGATTTTAATGTCCCTTTGTTTCAATGCAAATGGGTCAATCTATCAGGAGGCGGGGTACAAGTAGACCCACGGTACGGAATGACAACAGTGGATCGGAACAATCTTGGGTACACAGACGAACCATTCGTCCTAGCCAATGATGTGGCACATGTTTTCTATGTGAAGGACATGTCTACCAAACCAAGAAAAAGAAAAGATAAGGAAGAGAATACATCATACGATGAGCCAAAGTGCCACATAGTTTTTTCAGGAAAAAGAGACATCGTGGGAGTGGAGACCAAGACAGACATGTCTGAAGATTATGAAAAGTTTTATGAAATTCCTCCCTTCAAAGTCAAGGCTGACCCAAGCACCCTGTTAAACGATGAAGATTATCCATGGTTACGACGCAATAAGCAAATGACACAAGCGAAGAAAAAGTGAATACTTTCTCTCCACAACTATTATGATGATGCCTTTGATCTAGAATATCACTGCAGTTACATGTGAAGAAATGAAATGCCTTTTGTAACATATGAGTTTTCATATGAAACCCTGACACTTCGAAAGAGATTGTCCATTTTGTACACGAAGTGCATCCAGCTTTTTCCGTAACCCTCTCAACTTTTTAGCACATGCTATGTGGGTGAAATGATGATACCATGCCAACTTTCAACCTGTTCAGACTTCATTTGCAGTGCTTTTCAATTTCAGGGCCACTTAGCTCAAAAAAATCAGTAAATGCATGAAAAATACCAAATGAAGTCAGAAATGGTTGATAATTGATGATGTGGCTTTGAATGGTGCATTTTGAACACACAAAAATTCTGGAGTTCAAATAAGTTCAAAAAATGAAATCCCTTTGTAACAGATGAGTTTTCATCCGAAACCCTGATACTTCAAAAGAGATTGTCCATTTTGTATACGAAGTGCATCCAGCTTTTGCTGTAACCCTATCAACTTTTTAGAACATGCTATGTGGGTGAAATGATGATACCATGCCAGCTTTCAACCTGTTCAGACTTCATTTGCAGTGCTTTTCAATTTCAGGGTCATTTAGCTACAAAACAGTAAATGCATGAAAAATATCAAATGAAGTCAGAAATGGTTGATAATTAATGATGTGGCTTTGAATGATGTGTTTTGAACACATAAAAAGTCTGGAGTTCAAGTAAGTTCAAAAAAATGAAATCCCTTTGTAACAGATGAGTTTTCATCCGAAATCCTGATACTTCGAAAGAGATTGTCCATTTTGTACACGAAGTGCATCCAGCTTTTGCCGTAACCCTCGCAACTTTTTAGAACATGCTATGTGGGTGAAATGATGATACCATGCCAACTCTCAACCTTTTCAGAGTTCACTTGTAGTGCTTTTCAATTTGAGGGTCATTTAGCTAAAAAGCAGTAAATGCATGAGAAATGCCAAATGAAGTCATAAATGGTTGAAAATTGATGATATGGCTTTGAATGGTGCATTTCGAACACACAAAAAGTCTGGAGTTCAAATAAGTTCAAAAAAATGAAATCCCTTTGTAAGAGATGAGTTTTTGTCCAAACCCTGATACTTCGAAAGAGATTGTCCATTTTGTACACGAAGTGCATCCAGTTTTTGCCATAACCCTCTCAACTTTTTAGAACATGCTATGTGGGTGAAATGATGATACCATGCCAACTTTCAACCTTTTCAGAGTTCATTTGAAGTGCTTTTCAATTTCAGGGTCATTTAGATCAAAGAATGAACTAATAGAAAAAAGAATGAACTAGAAAACTTTTATGAAACTCTAATTGCAAAAAGAAAGAACGAAAAATAATCAATTAAAATATTCTATTATGATCAACTAAAACAAAACTATAATATTCTTCAATAGCAAAAAGAATCAACTAAAATTATTTTTGAAACCTTTAGTATTTTTGAAAGTAAAATTATATAAAATTTATGCAACTAAAATTTTCAAAGTATTTTTTGTTCAAAACATTAATAGCAAAAAGAATTTTCTTAAAGAGTTTTTTGTTAGAAACTTTAATAGCAAACTAAAATAACAAAATCTATTTTTGATTAAAACAAACATTTTAAATAACCTAAAAATTACCAAATTGAATATAATGATAAAACACAGTAATATTAAATAGCAGGAAAAAGAATCACTCAAAAATCTATTTTTATAGTAAAGTTATTCACAAACTAGTGATTCACAAACTAGTGATTCACACAAATTTCAAAGAATTCAAATTTAAACTATTCAAATTTGAGAACTAATGGCACTAAGAGAAAGTTTAAAATTTTTGTGACCTAAAAGCAAAAAGAATCACTGAAAAACTGTAAGTAGAAACAAAAGAAAATAAATAAAGTAAAAAACAAAAGAAATAACCGGATTTTTTTTAAAAATGCCGCCTACCGGGCCACCACGGCCTGAATACGACTAGAAACTCAACAAGCTAGTTGGGCTAGGATTCAGGCCTGCAGAAGGACCAGTAGGCCCACAAGAAGAGACACGTTTAGGCCAGTAGGCCTGCAGTTGAGAGGAGCTCTAAGTGGCTGGTGCAGCGGCATTTATAAACTACTCCGAGCCCCTCTCAGCTAGCGAGGTGGGACTAAACTTTTGGCCTCGGGAAGCACCCCCCTTTCGTCCCGCTTGGTAGCACAAATCGGGACCAATACCCACCTTTGGTCCCGGTTCGTGCCACCAACCGGGACGAATACCCCCTTTGGTCCCGGTTTGTGCAACCAACCGGGACCAAAGGTCTGTGCTTCCCGCCCTTTGGGCTGCTGAAAACTGACCTTTGGTCCCGGTTGGTGGCACGAACCGGGACCAAAGGTGGGTATTGGCCCGGTTGGTGGCACGAACCGAGACCAAAGGTTATGGTATATAAGGCCACACTTAGAAAATTTTCCCCAAATGTCCCATTCTCCCCCGCTACGGCCGAACCATAGCACGACGCCGCTAGGCTGCTGCGCCGGAGATCGCCGTCGCTGAGCCCTACCCTGACGCCGCGCCCTGCCCCAACCTCGCCGTGCCCTGCCCCGACCTCGCCGTCGCCGAGCCCTGCCCCGACGCCGTCCCCGCTCCCCTGCAACACTGTGAGCCGCGCCTTCCCGTTCCCCTCCTCTCCTCCCCCCACCTCAACGCCGCCGCCCGCCCCGACGCCGATGCCATCCGCGCTCCGGCCGCTTCGATGACCGCCCCTCTTTTCTTTTTCTTTTTTTTCGTTTGTTCAAGTTGAATTATGTAATGGAGATTATTTAAAGCTCTATATATGTTGTGTATATGCTCTTTTTGAATTTTGAGGTATATGCTCTTTTTTGCATTTTTATAAAAATATTGGAGATTATGTAATGCTCAACAAAAGTTTATTTTTTTCGTAAATGTTTTATGTATGTATGTTCACACGCAAAAGTTACATTTAAGAAAAAAATAAAATGTATGTATGTTCATATGCAAAGAATATGCAAAAGTTAGAATTTTTTATGTTCATAGATTTTTTTGGTGATATTGTAGAATATGAACATTTTGAATACGTATGGATGGATGAACATTTTGTTAGATTTGTAGTAGATGATGATGATGATATGATGATATATGAAAACTTGGTCAATTTTTTTGTAGTAGATGATGATGATTATATGATGATATATGAAAACTTGGTCAATTTTTTCTGTTGTAATTTTGTTTGATGAATGTTTTCTGTTAAAACTCATATTAAGTTTGTTCGATGAATGTTTCATGGGAGAGAGGGAGTAAAAACTCATGAGACATGAGGGGGGAGGAGTCCCCCTCCGGTTCATCTGTCCGAACATTCCTGGATGTTATCCCCTTCTATATATCGTGTAGTGCCGCTTTAGAACACCCCTAACTCTCTCGGGAATTCAACATATATTCAAAATTTACCAAGTTACTAAGTTAAAATGTTCATATATTCAAAATGAGTTAAAAGACTCATACATTCAAAATTTACTCCCGTTCCTCTCGCCCGACCAAGTCTTGAGGCCACCCAAACCCTAGAAGAAAGAGCGATGTCGATCTCCTACCCCCTCCCGCCCCTACCCGATGACTTTGACATGAGGGGGGACGTCAAACATGCATGAGAGAGGCGGTCCACAACTAATCCATTGCTCATATATGCATATGATTCCTTGTTGCGATATTAGCTAGGTCTATGTTTGCCACTAATATATCCATCTCTCATGTTTGTATATTGCCATGTTGTAATAATTGCAGAAACTATGGACAGAGACTTAGAACAAGAAGAGTTGTTGGGGGATATAATCCGCGACGGAGGTGATCCCATGTCGTTTCTCAGCGACACCGATGGTCGGGAAGGAGAGGATGACGGCTCTGATAATCCAACAATGGAGGAGGAAGGAGATCATGATGGCTCCGGTGACCGAATGGCGGAGGAAGAAGGAGACCATGATGACGGCTTCGGTGACCGAACGGAGGAGGGAGCTGTTGCAAAGTTCGGCGAGGTATATCTATTAATTAAGCCTGTGCTGACTAATTGATGCATTAATTGTTTTGGTATGTACACATATTAACTCTTCTTTCTTCTTTTATAGTCCTCCGGATCGAGCCAAACTTCCGTAAAGACACAAGGCCCGAAGAAAAGGTTGCGCCAGGATGAAAGGTTCACGATCACAGAAATCGCGGACGATGGCCAACCGATTGAACCCAAGCGGACCAAGGAAACATTTGTTAGTCAGTGCGGAGCTATTGTTAGGGACAACGTCTTGATCAGCATGCATCAATGGAATAAGAGTAAGGACGACCCTGAAGTTTCTTATGTCCAAGATAGATAGAAAGATGATCTTTGGACCTCGCTGATGGCGAATTTCATCCTACCACCAGAGGAGGATCCGAATAAGCCAGTTATAGAGCCAAAGGTCAAGGCGTTTCCTCTTAAGAAGATGACAGATCTATTCAGGAACTGGAAGAAGGAGTTGAACACAAAGTTTGTCAACAACTGGAAGACTCCAGAATTCACCGGCCAATATGAGAAGATAAGAGATCACTGGCCCGCATTTGTGGCCTACAAGAAATTGGATAAGGGTAAGAAAAGGCCTAAGACAAACAAGAAATATGCTGCAAAGAAGAAGTACCACCATCATACGGGGTCAGGTGGCTACTACAAAGCCCGGCCGTTGTGGGACAAAGCTGAGCAAGACCTACTTGCTAAAGGGGTCCAACCAGCGACATTGAACTGGCCAGACCATTCAAGGACTTGGTTCTTCAGGGTTGGGGGAACTTTGGACCTAGAAACAGGGGAGTGTCGTTGGACGGACGAGCAACTTACAATACCATCAAGAAGCTTCAGGAATATATCAGTGCAACGTAGGAAGGGACGTTCATTCCCGACAGAGAGAAGGACGAGCTGACTGAGGCCCACGGGAATCCTGAGCACCCAGGACGAACACAAGGCACACCAGGCTCCGTTCCGTGGGTGGTTGGGTTTCTCGGTAGCGGTGGTCACAGAAGCAGAGAGAGAAAGAGGAAAGCGGAGGTGAGCGAAATGCAGAAGCTTAATGCAAGAATAGCAAAGCTAGAGGAACTTGCAGCTGCCGGCCAACCATCTCAGCGGCATGAAGCTACCCCACCATCTTAGCAGAGAAGCAGCGTGGCTTCCACGGAGCTCGTTCAGGCCGATTTCACAGCTCCTCGCTACCCCGTGGATACTATCATGGAGGCTCAACATTGTGAGCTAATGACAAAATGTCAGAACCTCACTTTTAAGGCGGCTGTCGGCTCTATTGCACCTCCTCAAGATGACGGAACTTTTCACTGCCGCCCGATTCCACATGGCTATGCTATTGTGACGGTGGATGAAATAATGGAGGGATTTGAGGAGCTGGAGCTTGACCACCCTACAGGTGAAGGGGAGAATCATCTGGTTTATGCTTTGAGGAGTACCTGTCTATGGAGGAAGGAGTACATCAAGCTTCCAAACGGGGCACCTCCTCCTCCTCCAGTGAGTTAGGGCACTCCGCCTCCTCCTCCTCCTCCTCCTCTGGTGAGTGATCAGGGCACTCCGCCTCCTCCTCTGGCAAGTGATCAGGGCACTCCGCCTCCTTCTCTGCATGCTCTGGCGCGTGAGGGCACTCCGCCTCCTCCTCCGCCTCCTCCGGCGCGTCGGAGCACTCCGCCTTCTCCTCCGCCTCCTTCGGCGTGTCAGCGGAGTCCGCGGCGTAAGCAACGGCGGAAGAGAGACGCCGCCGTTCCGGCGGCTTGCAGTACAAGCCGAGGCGGGAAGCAATTCAGATACGGTCCAAGTCTCAAGGCTCTAGAAAAGTTACCATATGAGAGGACCGACGAGGAAAACGCGAAAAACCAGTGCTGTCGAAGTGCATGAACATTTTGCACAGAAACCTCCACCTTCGAAGGAAACGGTAGATCCGGTGAAAGCGAAGCGCACTATCGATGCCCTGAAGTGACCACCATCGGCTCCGCCGGATTCCAACTATGCCCGCTATCTTAAAAGGACATATCAAGATGCACGGCGGTCGAGAAGTACTTCCAGTGATGCAAGGTTAGCAGAACGAAGAAGTGGTAAAAATTCCCCAGCTCGGCAAACGGGCGAACCAATCGTGCCCCCCGCTCAAGGTGTCTAGCGATGTCGTCGCTAATCATCCGGGGCTAGTGCCCGGTACCAATCCTGCTGATTACCTAAGTCATGATGTACAGTTTGAAATAATGGAGGTGGACATCTTCACATACCAGTACGGGAAGCCTCTCGTCAAACCTGATCATCCTCCTCTAACAATGATGATGCGAAGATTGCATGAGTGGTACATGAAAACCTGCAACGAGTCTGGGAAGGATAGTTTGATGCTGAGAATTAAAGAGGAGCACGACCTTGTTGGAACTGAGCTGTTGCCTGTTGAATTTGTGGAGTTATTCCAGTTATACAATCAATTGGCCCTCGACAAACAACTCGTGACTTGCTAATGTCTGTAAGTATTACTTCTGTAATTAAGTCTCCATATATAGCTCAGCTCTTTGTTTGCATGTATATTTAATTATCCTCACTATATTATGTAGATTGAAGATCGTCGAATGCAGAAAAGCACAAATCTATGACATTGGGTTCATTAACCCAAATACCATAAATGAATGGTCGGTTAAAAACAGAGTCGAAGATACCGAGGACAACTTGCTACAATCGTTGCTTCGAAATCAAAACAAAGGGAAAATACTCTGTCCTTACAAGTTCAAGTGAGTATTACTGTCTTGTGCATATTCGGTTTCCCTTACTCGAGGTTATAGTAATGTAATTGATGAGTCATGCATGTGTGCGCAGATTCCACTTTATTCTGCTAGAGATTAAGGTTGACCGGGGAGTAGTAACTGTCTTAGACTCGAGACGAAAAGATCCCCAGGACTATGCAGACATGACTGCAATGCTCCAGAAGTAAGTTTAATCGATCATTATCGCACCATACCGGCAACTTTGTTCATTTCTTGATATCAAGTAATTATTTTCTTTGTCTGGGAGGGTTTGGAAAGAGCTCACCGGAATTGTTCCGGGACTGCCGAGGGAGCTGCGATTTACACATCCGAAAGTAAGTACTACTACCTAGTTCCGTGCATCTCTCATTGATAATAGTTTTATCAATACCATTTATCATGCTTCATTATGAGTTTGATTGAACTCTATTTCTCGTAAAGTGCTTGTGGCAGGAAGCCGGGAATGATTTTTGTGGATACTACATTTGCGAGTACATCTACAATGCGACCTCTCAGCGGGGCTACTCTGAAAAATAATATGAAGTACGTAAACAATAATATTCACAATTTTATTTTATTACCATCATTTGTGTCGAGTTTCATTCATATATATGTATTGACCCCCTTCTTTAAATTAGATCTGGCAGATGCGGGATGAACTCCTACCACATGATCGCATATGAGCAATTCAAGAGGAATTGGTGGGATTCTTTCTTGACCACGTCATCAATGAGAAGGGAGAATACCATGTGGAAATTGATATAGACTTTAGATGTTAGGGATTCTAAGAGGTCTTATATTGTATATATGTAGCTACTACCGTCGGATAGATATACGAAAACTTGTTGTTCGACCAATCTCTCGGAGAAAGAGAGGTCACTTCTCTCTGTATATGTTCATGACGATCTTGTGTAATTAATGGTTCCTTCATTTGCTTACTAGCTAGCGTGTCGAGTTCTCTCTATATGTATAGTAGCTAGCGTCGACCAAGCACGGAGAAAGAGAGGATACTTCTCTCTATTAGCTAGCTAACACAATATGAAACCCCTAACTTAACCCTCCAAAACCCCCTAACCCCCCCTTTGAAAAAAACCCCACCTCCTGCCAGCTGCTGACGCGTGGATGCCTATTGGTCCCGGTTGGTGTTACCAACCGGGACTAAAGGTCCTCCTGCCTGGGCGCCCCGCAGCGGCCACGTGGAGCCCCTTCTGTCCCGGTTCGTAAGTGAACCGGGACTAAAGGTTGTGGGCTTTAGTCCCGACCTTTTTGTCTCGGTTCTAGAACCGGGACTAAAGGCCCTCTGGAACCGGGACTTGTTCCCTGTTTTCTACTAGTGAAGACAACCTGTGATGACAAACTTGAACAGTCATGCAGAGCACTTCCTAAAAAACTAATTCATTCTCTTCCAGTGCAGGATCACAAGGATCAATGGTTCTGTAGACCTGCTCTCCACATGCCGACAACTTGTCTTCCAAGAAATAAAAAAAAACAAAATGACAAAAGGAAGTTGTGCCTCTGCAAGACAACGGACCCGGATTTCGGCGGACCTTTCACGCGCAGCCCCACGCCGAGCGCGTGTCTGGCCAGGCGGGGTGAGCGAGCACGCGTGTGTGGTCTTCCATTTCTCTTCTCAACACATCACTTAGTATGATGGAGAGAACCCACTATTTAGAGAGGTCAAACACTTTCTCCACTAGCAGTAACTAAACTTTAGCACCATCACTTGCCATTTTTGCATGGGCCTCTTTGAGATTTTGTAAACTGTACCTGGGTTATGCCCATTATTTCTAACAATCCCCCACCAGATCTCAAATACCCATTTAGAGATTTGTCTTTTCTTGCTACTTGTTTAATAACTACTGTTGCAGCAGAGACTGTTAAGTTGAATTCTGCCTAGAGTTTTAAGCTACATTCGTTCACAACTTGACAATGGACTATGCATTGAATTGCTAGTTTGTTCAAACAAGTTTCACTCAAAGTCTTAACCATTACCTAGCTGCCGGTACGCTACCCTGCAGTTTGGAGCATATACGTCGTACTCCCTGGTCTATTCGCGAGCTTACTAGAAATCATACAAGTCTCATAGACTGCGATGTTTACAGTGAGGGCTCATATAGGTGCGTTTTTCAAGACTACTCTGTAGGACAACATCTTTAATAATCCTGGCTGATAGAACCGCATTAAGGCATGTTGCCAACCTGCCTTACACCTCTGAGCATTACAACTCTGAGTTTTGCATCTTCATATAGAGTCGGTTACATGTTACTCTGGTCTGCTAACCATAGCTTGTTATTCCCAGGTCCTAAATCACGGCATCTCCGATCACAAATGTTGGGTCACTATTATGGTGTAACATCTATGGATCTCATACCCATTCATGACCTACAAGTATAAGTGATCGTAACAGTCTTCAAGGATAGTGTTTCATCAAAATTTATTAATTTGACACAAGGGGAGCCGAAGAATATTTAAGTCTTAACAGTTGAGTTGTCAATTCATCCACATCGGAGATGTTATTTCTTTGTAGAAATTATCAATAGCACAGTAGTACGATAGTTTTGATAATAGTGATAACAGTAGCAATGGTAACAGTAACAGTGACAATAACAATTTTGTAGTAGTTGGAACACTAGCAGCAATAGTAGTAACTAAGCAAAGACAATATGAGCAAAGCGTAGGCGTTGGACCAGTGATGGATATTTGTATGGATGACATTCATCATGTAACAGTCACAACCTAGAGCGATACACAATAGCTCCAATTCATCAATTTAATATAGGCATGTATTTCATGTATAGTTATATGTGGTTATAGTAAGAACTTGCATGACATCTTTTGTCCTACCTTCCCGTGGCAGCGGGGTCCATAAGGAAATCTAAGGGTAATTAAGGCCTTCTTTTAATAGAGAACTAGACCAAACCATTAACACATGGTGAATACATGAACTCGAATTACCGTCATCCCCGGAGAGTATCGCAACTATTATCACCTTGGGGTCTATGGTTCAGAACAATAACAAGTGCATATAACTAGCAGATAGGACAAATAGCTCACATATATTCATGAAAATATAATAGGTTCAGATCTGAAATCATGGCATTCGGGCCCTAGTGACAAGCATTAATCATAACAAAGTCATGACAACATCAATATCAAAATATAGTGAATACTAGGGACCAAACCATAACAAATTGAGTCGAATACATTACAAATACCATCCATCTCCATCACCGTGCAACAAGTTTACAAAGGAATTACTTATTTCTAGTGGTGAGCATCATGGAATTGTTGATGACGAAAGGTAGATGATGACGGCGGTGAATCCCCCTCTCTAGAGCCCCAAACGGACTCTAGATCAGCCCTCCCGATGAAGAAGAGGAGGTGGCGGCGCCTCTGTATTGTAGAACGCGATGAAACTTTTTCTCTTATTTTTTTGTCAAATAGCCGGTACTTATGGAGGTGGAATCAGGTCAGAAGGTGCCACATGGGCCCCACAAGACATCAGGGTGCCACCAGCTGCTCACAAGACATCAGGGTGCGCCCCGGGGGTAGGCCCACCCTGCTGCCTTGTGAGCAACTGGTGGCCCCCATCCAGTGGATATTTGTACCAATATTTTTTATTTATTCAATAAAAAATCTCCGCCAAGTTTAATCCAATTTTGAGAACTTTTATTCCACACAAAAACAACACCATGGTAGTTCTGCTGAATACAGCGTGAACCGAGGTTAGTTTCATTCAAATCATGGAAATTAGACTCCAAAACAAGAGAAAAAGTGTTTGAAAAATAAGATATTGGAGACATATCAACTCCGCCAATCTTAACTCATTTATTGTCCTCAAACAATTCAGTTGATAGACTCAAAATGACAAAGAAAAACTTTTACAAACTATTTACTGTATATAAGCTTAACTTGCAACCAATTTTTCAGCAAAGATCATGAACTAGTCATGTGAATGATAAGTGTTATGGTGGGCGCACGGCAGATGCCAAAGGATGGCTAAAGAGAGGGACAAGCTCGAGGACACCGGTGGGCTCCAGAGGCGAGGTCGGCATGAGCGAGTGAGGGACACAAGACATACCCAGGTTCGGGGCTCTCCGGAGAGATATCACCCCTAGTCCTGCCGAGTGTGCTTTATATGTGGATGCTACAAGCTTGCTACTGGAGCTGTTTTGGGGAGGAAGGAAGACAAGCCAAAGCATAGGCTGCTCCTTCTCCTTACGTGTGCATTCTACTGATGATATGATCGTATTTGCTCTCTCCCCGTGAGGCCTCCTGGGGCTTTTATAGGTCAAGCCCCCAGGGTTACAATGGTAAACTTACACCGCCGTGGGGCCGGGATGTCAGCGTCTGGGAAGCCGGCGTTGGGGCCCTGATAACCCAAAAGTATAGGGGATCACAACAGTTTTCGAGGGTAGGTTATTCAACCCAAATTTATTGATTCGACACAAGGGGACCCAAAGAATATTTGCAAGTATTAGCAGCTGAGCTGTCAATTCAACCACACCTGGAGATTAATTATCTGCAGCAAAGTGATCAGTAGCAAAGTAGTATGATAGTTTTGCTAGTTGTAGCAACAACAATAGTAACAGTAACAGTGATAGTGATACGTCAAATTTGCATCATGTTTTCTTACTGGTAATTATGATGTTTTTATCCATAATAATGCTTTTTGGAGTAATTCTAATGCCTTTTCACTGGTGCGCGGCGGTCCTAAACAAACGGGTTTTAACCCCTTTCCGCGACGGCATCTGGAACCGTCGCTAAGTGATTGTGGGTGATAGGGGGGGTCCTTCCCACACAACCCAGAAACCGTCGGAGATATGCCCTCCTGGCACACACGTTCGGCAAAATGAGGTCGTGTGCGACCGGCGAGCGCTCAAATACGGAAATACGTACAATATAGCTAAAAAATACAATTATATGGCGAAATTGTTTCCGGTCGCAAGTACATCCCACACAATCAGTCCCCGCTAAACGTTTCCGTTCGTATGTACATCCCACACAGTCGCTCCAAGGAAAACGTTTCCGTTCACAGGTACATCACACACAATTTTTCCCGTTAAATCGTTTGTGATAGCGTTGCCATTGCACACGATATTAATAATTTTATCGTTGGTGTTATTGAATGCATCACACACGGTGCGTAGAAAGAAACTGTGTGGCAAAGGCTGTCCATCACACACACTTTTTATGTGATAAACGTTTGCGCAAGGTGGCCTAACACAAACAGTTTTCAAGAGAAAGTCGTGTGTGCAGTGGAGATTGATCGCACACGTAGTGGATCCTAGAAACGTTTCTGATCTCCACGTATATCGCAGACGTTTCGCTTTCGCAAACCGTGTGCAGTCTAATCCCTATTTAATCCATAATTAATCCAATTAATCCCTAATTTAAAAATCACATGTTATGAATTTGAAAGTAGGCAATCACTTATTTCATATCCAACCATGTTTATTACAAATATAGGTTCAACCACAAACCAATAATTCAATGCATAGGTACATATACTGAAGAACTACAGAAGCACCAAGTAAAGAATAATGAACCACAGTTGTACTAAAGACTGTAAAGAGAGAGGCGAAGACATTCTGGTTGCTGGAGAAGGTGAAGCAGAATGCCCATATCGTGCCCTCCTCCATGCGTAAGGCGCGCACGACTCTAGGCCAACCCCTTGTGATGGCTGCCCGTCCATCCTTCACTGTCTTCATTAGGACATCTCGATGCTCATTCCAGTCTGGATGAAATATTTTAACCTTCATTGCATGTCCACCTATTATGTACTTTGCGAGGTAATCTTGAGTGAACTGCTTCGGGAACCACTTGGAACGAAAAATATTCAGACATTGTTGTCTAACAACTCATTATGGGCAGTAAAAAGAGAAGGTTGCAGAGTTTGTAGTGACCATCCTACAGCTCACTGTTGTGTTGGATAGAGCATAAACAAATAATTTGCTTGCCACCATTCGTATCTTTTTGCTAATAATCCTTATCAGTTTCCTCACTTGATGCTTGTTCATCAATATCTCATTGCCCCATACGCAAAAAGGGTCGATGCGTGGATCCTTGCCAAGGGCATATGTACCTACAAGCAACAAGTCAATATTAGAAGCTAACTAGTGTCCAGGCCTGGATCGATATGCACTATATTATGGAACGGCGAGGGGAGTACAAGCCGAGGGATGAAGCTAACCTCGGCGGAAAATGGTGGCCACTCCCATTGTTGTCCTGCATAAGTAGTGGAAAGGCATGATAAGTACAGCAATCTTAAGATCAAACAAATATAGCAAAGGTAAACAACATCATCTCCAAATGATAGGTTGAATGTGTTGGTTTCAGCATGTTTTTAAAGCAGGTATAAAATGGAAGGCAATGTTACCGACAGTGGGCTTAACAACCATCAAATATTGCAATTCAAACTGGTATTGTTGAAAATGAATAGAACGTAGGTAATGCTTAAAAATCACACTGGATAAATGTGTAAAACTGAAATAAAGGGCATGTGTTAACTACACCAGGAATAACTGGAACCAAATATAGCCGTTCAAACTGGTATTGATGTAGTCGAGTGGCACAGTTCCGACTTGCACATAATGAACCACACATTATGAATGACTGAAATAAACAAGGCACAAATGACTAGTATAACAACCAAATATAGCCATTGTAAACAGAGTCTCACTGCAACCAACCTAACAAGAATACAGATAAACAGGGCATATGCTTGAAAACTGGACAAATGCTCACTGCAACCAACCTAACAAGCAGATAAAGATAAACAAGGCATCTGCTTGATAACTGGAGAAATGCTTAAAAAAACCTAACAACCAAATACAGATAAACAAGGCATCTGCTTGATAACTGGACAAATTCTAAAAAAAGCAACCTAACAACCAAATACAGATAAACAAGGCATCTGCTTGATAACTGGACAAATACTCGCTGCAACCAAACTAAGAACCAAATACAGATAAACAAGGCATCTGCTCGATAACTGAAAAAATGCTCACTCCAACCAAACTACCAACCAAATACAGATAAACAAGGCATCTACTCACTATAAACAACCAAATATAGCCATTCGTGAAACTAAAGTGGACAATTCATACTTAAACATCACATAGACCTATTAAACAATACATTTTTGGATAACTGAAATAATTAAACACGACATAGTTAAAGAACCGCACGGCAAATGCTACTACAACAAAGGGTACGGGTTGGCAAGCTAGAAAAGGTAATATTTGCTGATAGAATGTTGCCTCACATTTCATGGACGGGATCCTTCCAGTTGGAAGAGCACAGACCCATGGTGCGCTCTCTGATGTCACAGATGGGCTGTTTCACCTTGGAAGAACCTTCGTGGGTGCCCTCCTCATGGCCGTGGTCGTGGTCGATGAGATCTGACTTGGCAAATGAGGATCCCAAGCCGCCGCCGTAGAAGGTGTCCTTCAGAAGTGGCAAAATGGGCTCGATGGCGTATAAAGCTCGCAAATCATTGACCGCTTGGCGGAGGAGATCAGCGGCAGGTCCGTCGAAGAGATCGATGGCGGTTGAACCAGAGGGGTTGGGGATGGACGACCTAACATGTGACATGGCCCGCGTGAAGCCGTCGGTGTGGACGAGCTTGATGTGGTAGCTAGCTTTCCCGAGATACAGTAATACGCTAGCCCGCTGACATGAAGCCTTCGGCATGGCAACATAGTCAACGTCTTCGCCGACTTCCGCGGTGACGTGTTGCTCCGGGATTGACAGGTCGGGGCGAACGGCGGCCACCTCGCCAACGTCCGCCGGAGAGGCCATGATAAACCTCTTCTTGGTCGAACGCTCGTCGGGCTCCCCGGGATACGTGGTCGAGCTTAGGCTGTGACATTCCGGAGCAGGGGATGTGGATCTGGTGGGGAGGGACACCGCAGGCCTCATCTAAAAACTCAGGGGAGTGGGGCGATGGTATGGGAATCGCTGGATAACCTGAACTTTATTATCTAAGCTAGGAGGAACGGGCAGACCGGCAGGGTTGGCGGCGGCGGCGGCCGCGAGCTAGGGTTCGAAGGGGGGAGGGGGGCGGGTGAGGGACTGTGGAGGGGGGGTGGTGTTTGAGGATACGCCGTGGCTATTGAAAATTTTAGTAATGGTGGGTGGAGATGGTTGGTGGACGAGGGAGGGCGACGGTTCAAATGCCCCGGCTGCTAAAATTTTACTATAAGGTTGGTGCTAGAGGAGTGTGGGCGACGGTTGAAGTACAACGGCTACTAAAATTTGGGTAAAGGATATGATGTGGGGCAGGAGTGCCCAAGATCGCGCACGGTCCAATAACAATATGCGTGTATGATAATAAGGAAAAGTGGCGCAGATCCGCCGATTTTTGCAACGCTCAAGGCGGGTAGTTTGTTTTTTATATTTCTAGCTAGCTGGTCTATCGCACATGGTTCGTCCTAATTTCCAAATAAACTTACCCGCCTTTAGCTTCCACAGGTGGTGGTTTTACGGCGCACTTGCATCGCACACGGTTGAGCCAGTACCTCCACCCTTTGCTCGCGCTTGCACGGTCATGGTGATTTCAGCGCACTTGCATCGCGCACGGTTGAGCCAGTACCTCCACCCTTTGCTCACGCTTGCGCAGTCGTGGTGATTTCAGCGCACTTGCATTGCACACGATTGAGCCAGTACCTCCACCTTTTGCTCGTGCTTGCACAGTCATGGTGATTTCAGCGCACTTGCATCGCACATGGTTTAGCCAGTACCTCCACCTTAATTTGCTCGCGCTTGCACGGTCGTGGTGATTCACATCGCACACGGTTTAGTCAGTACCTCCACCTTAATTTTCTCACGCTTGCGCGGTCGTGGTGATTCACATCGCACTTGTATCGCACACGGTTTAGATATTATACCCCGTGTCTGTTGAGGATCATCAGAGTCTTTGCAGCAAAAAATAACGTTAGGGAGGGTCAAAAGACAGACACACCAGCATGTGGCCCAAATATATATGAGTGAAAAGGGTGGTATGTGATGTTCAAAATTCCAATGCACAACTTTGACTCCACGGGCCCACGGTTGGGCGCGTCATTGAAGATCGATGAGAGGGGCCAGAAGTCAAGAACCACCTGGAAGTGGCCAAATATATGTACGAATATTGGGGATGTTTAAAACTTTAAATACACAATGCATAACTTTGGTGGCACCTGCCTCGCAAACCCGAAAGCACCCTAACAACCACCTAGCTAGGATATATATAATGACATAATGTCATACCTAGCTAGGATGCTTGGCCCATCGTGTCAGCGGGGCGGATGCACGTAATGATCGATACTTTGGTCATACATGCATGTCGCCATGACCTACCATAAGACGGACCAATGAATCTTTCGTTTGGTCAAAGGACAGTTGTTGTTGTCGATAAACCGCTTGGGCCAATAGATTGAACCATCATAAACATCGCACGAGAGGGACCACAAAACCAGCACCTCTTGCATGCGGCCCAAAATGATGTACGTTGGGAAGGGGTGATGTGTGTTTTCAATATAGAATAATGTACAATTTAGATGTGGTGCCTACCTCTCGATACAGACAACAACCATGAAGGCAAGGTAGTTAAGGACGAGATACGTACGCAGGGTTTGATGTAGGCCGAACCCAGCAATCCGAGCATCTGGGAGGGAATCCTGACAACGCATGAGCCCGAGCTTTGGTTGACCGACATTTGACGGTGACCGGCCCTAACATGAACTCGGTGGAATCCATTCATGGCCAACACATAACCCTCATTATCGGTCAAAGGGATGATATATATACACTCGGGGAGCCCACAGATATCCGTGTCGTCACAAAAAACCACACAAGGGAGACGTGGTTGATCAGAAGACCCTGTATACACTGCATGCGGCCCAAAAATATGTATGGGTACGATGGTGTATGATGTGTTTAAATCCCAAATGCACAACTTCGACGGGCCACACCAAGTACATTACAAACCAAACACCGTACCCGACACCAAGCCTGGTTCAATACCTATGATGTCAGTTTCCCAACTTCGAGGCGGCAGTAGGGGGGTCGTCCCACTCATGCGCTCAAACTTTATTTTGTCTAGCATGGGACACATCTATATATATCTATACATCTATACATCTATACACATATATAGTGTGCGAATAACTATGAAAGTTGCTCGTTGGATGAAGCCAATCCGACGGTACAGAGATGGCAAATCCGAGCACTACTGGCCGTTGGATATCATCTACATTCCACCAGATTCTGCCACATGTACAATCTAGAAGACTCCATGGTTGAACTTAAGCATAATGCACAAACCTCAAAACACAAGCACTTCTCCTTTGTTCTCTAGCATCTTCCATATCTTAATTGCCCAAACCTTTTTTTCTAAATGAATTGTCACTTTTTGTTTTTACCTTTACAATGCACAATTCCATGAATCTTAAAATAGTTTTTTACAAAACTAATTGATTTCGGATGAGATGAACTATAAGAATTAAACGAACATCTACATCATGCATATCTGGGAGAAGAGGCGGGAAACCGATGAGAGGAGTGGCGAGAAACGGTAGCCTGTTTTGAATGAAAACCTAGTAGAGAAGGAAGCGTGAGCTACACGACGCATGCGCACAGTGCTTACCCATGTACTGCATGTGCTGTCGAAAGGGCTCAGGGTTGCTGTTCGATCTGGGAGCATCCAACGGTGCACACGTACGATCCGTGGGGTTTGGGTTCTGGCTAGTCAGAACGCAGGACTCAGATCGTGCGCGCAGTGGGGGGCGGGATATCATACGGAAACCAAGATTTGGTGGAAACCGGTGAAAACCACGAGAAAAAGATGTTTTGAAGTTTCAATTTTTTTTTTAAAAAATGCGGGATGTTAAGAGGTTGATGTTTTATTGGCACACAAAATTTCAAGTTGAAACACATTAAGAGATGTGAGCTATGAAAAAGACAAAATCAGTGTTGAATAGTGCTGAATAGTAATGTCACTATTCAGGGCGGAATTTGTCTTTTTCATAGCTCACATCTCGTAATGTTTTTCAACTTGAAATTTTGTGTCGCAATAAAACATCACCTTCTTAACATCTCACATTCTTTTCAGATTTTTATGAAACTTTAAAATATGGTTTCCACGAAGTTTTCATTGAATATCGGCTTTCGTGAGTGAACCGTGTGCTATTTGAAAACATTTCGTGAGAACAATCTCGGTTTTTAAATCCCCGTAAATCCAAAACTAAGTTGAAAATCATGCAACCTGCCATGGTGTCACGACATCGCACATATATGTCGAGGAATTTTTTTCGTCCATTGTGGCGCAAGTTTTATTACAAGCCTCTTACAAACCGGAGCTTCTCTCAAATAAGCCTCGTGGTTCCGATAGGGAAACATGTCCCCCTTGTGGGCGAAACGTAATCACTGCCTCTTTTCAACTTGTATTTTCTTCTACGGGCAACATGGAACGACAGGATATCCGTACTGAAATTTAAACTTATTCAGGGTTCGTTTGGCCTTTTTATACACTAATGGAGTTTCCTAGGCATTTAATGTCCATAATTCAAATCTGAACTACAAATACATGCTCCAGTTCATCAAAATGGCTAGAAAAATTATACATGTGTCCTAGGGTGCATGTTTAGGTCCCATGCCAGGAATGGGAATGAATTACAACCGTACTGGTGTCATGGCTCATACTCAAACATTTCGAATCTCGGTTTTTAAGTCCCATAAATCCTAAACTCACCAGAAAGTCATCAAAGGTGGCATGGTGTCACGTCATGGCACAGATATGTCATGGTAAAAACATTGTCCAATTTGGGCCAAGCTTTATTACAAACCTCTTACAAAAACTGGAGCTTCTCTCAAAGAAGCCTTGTGGTTCTAATAGGGAAACATGTTCCCCTTGTGGGCAAAATGTAATCACTGCCTCTTTTCACCTTGTATTTTCTTCCACGGGCAACATAGAACCACAGGATATCCCTGTTGAAATTTAAACTTATTCAGGGTTCGTTTGGCCTTTTTATACACTAATTGAGTTTCCTAGGCATTTAATGTCCATAATTCAAATCTGAACTACAAATACATGCTCTAGTTCACCAAAATGGCTAGAAAAATTATACATGTGTCCTTGGGTGCATGTTTAGGTCTCATGCCAGGAATGGGAACGAATTACAACCGTACCGGTGTCCTGGCTCTTCCTCAAACATTTCAAATCTCAGTTTTTAAGTCCCCATAAATCCTAAACTCACCAGAAAGTCATCAAAGGTGGCAAGGTGTCATGTCATGGCACATATATGTCGTGGTAAAAACATTGCCAATTTGGGCCAAGCTTTATTACGAACCTCTTACAAACCGGAGCCTGCCGCAAGAACCCTCGTGGTTTCGATAGGGAAACGTGTCCCCTTGTGGGCCAAACTATAATCACTCCCTCTTCTAGCCTCGTATTTTCTTCTACACGCGACACGGAACAACTGGAGATTCACGCTGAACTTTGAAATTATTCAGGGTTCGTTTGACCTTTTTTATTCATTAATTGAGTTTTCTAGGCATTTAATGTCCATCATTCAAATCCGAACTACAAATACATGCTCGAGTGCACCAAAATGGCTAGAAAAAACGTACATGTTTCCTTGGGGTGCATGTTTAGGTCCCATGGAACGAATGGGAATGAATTCAACCATCTCGCCGTCCTGGCCTGGCCACAAACATTGCGATTCTCGGTTTTTAAATGTCTGTAAATCCAAAACTCACCAGGAAATCATGAAACTTGGCACGATGTCACTACATGGTATATATAATTGTCCAATTTGGGCGAAGCTATATTACAAGCCTTTTACAAACCGGAGCCTGTCGCAACCCTCGTGGTTCCGGTGGGGAAACATGCCCCTCTTGTGGGTGAAATGATAATCGATGCCTCTTCTCGCCTTGAAATTTGTTTTCTACAGGCAACATAGAATAACAGGAGTGTCGGGCTGAAATTTGAAACTGTTCAGGGTTCGTTTGGCCATTGTATATATATTACTAATCACTAAGTTTTCTATGCATCTAATGTAGTCCATAATTCAAATTTGAACTACAACCACATGCTCCAGTGAAGCAAAATGGGTGGGAAATCGTACATGTGTCATTGGGTGCATGTTTAGGTCTCGTTTACGGAATGAGAATGAATTACAAACTTGTCGTTGTCCTGAAACAATGAGAATCTCGGTTTTTAAATCCCAGTAAATAAAAAAGTCACCCAAAAAACATGAAACTTGGCATGGTTTCATGACATGGCACATATATGCCGTGGTAAAAAAATCGTCCAGTTTGAGAAGAGGCGCACACATTAGTAGCTAACGAAGTCCTTTTTGAAACAAAAAGCTGACACGTTAATATCGCAAACAGTTGTATTATATTTACCGTGTCGAAATTTAACCATACTCAATGGCGTGCGTGCAGCTATTTGTTTAGACGGGACGAGCGCGAGAAGTCCGCCGTGCAGGTTCGACGGGACGCGTGCGAGCAGTCCGCCACGCAGGCTCGACGGGACGCGTGCATCCTGTCCACCTCGCAGGCTCGACGGGACACGTGCGAGCAGCAAGGCCGCCCATGCTCACCGGGAAGCGAGCTCTTTGACGTCCATGCACCAGCCGCCACCCGCCTCGCTCACAACTTCTCCATTAATGGGTTAATTAAAGCACCTGGACGGAGGGTGTTTGCTTGTGATCCCATGGCAGCATTTGCTTTGTTCATGTTTTCAACTAGTATTCCGCCCTAATTTAAATTACCACATAGGGAAATAGATAATACGACCACAAATAAAATGGCAACGGATAATACGACGACAAATTTACAATGGCGCACATAATAACTGTCTTACATATTCCGGATAATTTAAAATGCCACATGCGGCAAAGCCCGGAAGACACGGGGGCAAGAGAAGAAGGAAATTGCAGACAACGATGTGGGTCGCTACTGTCTCTACTCGTCGATGGATCGCCGGGCGGCGAAATCCTCTAGCTCCTTCTTCAATTCCTCACGACTTTGCTTGAAAGCAGCCATGGATTCCTCCACCTCCTGCTCGCGCTCGATCCGGAGCTTCCTCAAGCCACCCATCAGTTCCTCGACGACCGCTTTCAGCGTCATCTCCGAGGCATTGCTCTGCTCATGCAGCATCTTCCAGCCGGCGGTGTCCTCCTCCTTCTTGGTGACCAACTTGAGGAGCTTCGAATTGTCAAACATGAGTTGCTCGACGAGGCCGGTAGGCATCGCTGATCTTGAGCAGCTTCATCAAGCCGCCGACCAGCTCCTGCTGCGTAGTGATGCCAGCGAGAATGTCGTTGGTCGCCGGTGAAGGAGTTTAGGAACGCTGACTCGTCGCGATGGCCGACGCCGCGAATGCGCTTGTGAGAGCCCTCGCGTGCCCATGAGAGCTCGTTCGAGGGCTCCGCGGCGCGCCGGGACATTTCTGCTGCGGCTACAGCTTCGCGGCGGGACCTCTCTAGTGCTTCCGCGGCCTTGGTCTTTGCTACCTGGTTATATGTCCACCCTAAACTCCTCCTACCGGTCATGGCGGAATGACTTGACAGAGAAAACCAGTTTTGTGGGTGATGAGGAAAGGAATTGTGAAGTAATTTTCGAGTGGGTAGTTTTTATACCCCGGTGCTAAGTGTAAACACATATTAGTTTGATAGGTGTGAACAGATTTGCAATTACTTATTGCATTGTAATCAGCAATGTGACGAGAAACAAGGTCAAAATTTATTGATGGCAGAAGGTTGACCACGTGGTTGCTCGCCGTTGAGGCGGCCGCGGCACGCTCTGCTCTGGCGTCCCTGCGCGCGCTCTGCTCGCTGTTGAGGCAAAGTTACAATGGCAATTGTTAATAATTCTTAATAATTGTCTTACATATTCAGGATAATTTAAAATGCGAAATGCGGCAAGGCCCAGAACACTCACGACCTACATATGCATACAATTATAATAAAATATAAGCTAAAAGGCTGAGCTGGCGGCCTTCCTATGATGGTCTTCTCGGACTCCATGATCAGCATAGCACCCTTGCGGCCGTTCACTCCGAGTGTCCCGACCCGCCTCCGCCTACGGAGCTGCTGGCACTGGGAGGCTCTTGGGGCTGCTGGGCCTCTTCCAGAAGAGCTTGACAGCATGCAATCACACGCATGACAACTCTGCAGAACCGCTCCATTTCCATGTCTCTGGCCTGGTAGAAAATTTCATCGATCACCTGCATCCTCAAGATATCACATTGGCAATGTTCTACTTCGTCGGGGACGTCAACTCTGCCAAGGATGCGCTCGAGCCTGGCCACCACATCATCGGGATCGAGGTTGACACGGCCGCCGCGGGCCATGATGAAGCCATAGGCTGCCTTTATCTTGACCGAATCGCAGAGGTCCTCTGCCCATTCCTTGCGGGGCATCAGGCTCTCGATGAGCACTACGGCAGCTCTTCGGGTGGGTCGTCGATCATGCCGCCGAGCAGCCCTTGATATTTTGCACGGTGGATGGCAAACTGCTCATCACTCCTCCTCTGCAATATGTCGATTGTGCTCCCAAGGACCGTGACACCGATATCGCTACCGATGGGCCATGGTGCTTGCACCGGCCGATGAAGCTCTTGCTCCCTGACCTGCTCCGGCTCGTTCTCCTCGCCGAAGATGTAACGCAGGTAGGCATCGTCGTTGAAGCTTTGGTCGTTGCCTGGTATGCTTGGAATAACTAATGGTAGATGGGTGAGGACTAGATCTTCGTAGAGTGTCGCGGCGGTGCGTTGCCGCCTGGGTTATATGCAGCAAGCCGTTAGCTGGTGGCGGGAAACCGGTGAGGGAATAGGCATGGATTTTACAATTCATCCATGTGGAGCGCTGGAAGCATTTGCAGGAGCACGGGAAGGCTAAGTGGAGCATACACACAACCCGAATACCGTTTCCGGTGCCACGTGTTATTTATCACACAAGTGTTAACATAAGGAAACGTATGTGTAACTTACTAATCATCGCACACGAGTACTCGCAGACGCATCATGTGTGATATTCCTAGCCACCGCAAGCAACTAGTTTGCATTTTTCAAAGTTTTTTGTACACACAGAATCGCACACGAACTAACTGTATTAACCGTCTGTGTTGTAATTTCTCATCGCAAACAGTTCATCCGAGTCGGCTGTTTGCCACGTATCACACACATCTTGTTAAGTTGAACCATTTCTGTTGCGTTCGCTAATCGAAAACAGTTCATCCGAGTGAACCGTATACCCTATATCGCACACACCTTGATCTGGCTAACTGTTTATGTTGCACTCCCTAATAGTAAACAGTTCATCGGAGCGAACTGTATGTCATATATCGCACACATATTGAGATGGCTGTCCATTTCTGTTGTTCTGCCTCATCGCAAACAGTTCGAATGGGTTAACCGTGTGCCCTACATCGCACACGCAACTAAAATCTGAACTATGTTTGATGCGTCCTCCATCGCAAACATTTTATACATTTTGGACGGTTTTCATACACCACCATTTGCGATTATGGCATCGCACACAGTTTCTCGAAGGGTCTCTGATTGTAGTGTTGCGTTAGCAGCATCCTGCACTAGTGTTTCTCTCATAATTTGCGAGGTACACACCAAGAGGGAGAATTCCAGCAGCTAGAAATCTGAACCTGAAAAAGCTACGTCAGGCCACCTATTCTGCACAACTCCAAACAAGCTGAAACTTCACAGAGAATTTTTACGGAATATTTGAAGAATATTGGAGCAAATAACTACCAGACGGGGCCCACCAGGTGGGCACAACCCACCTGGGCGCGCCAGGGAGGCCAGGCACGCCATGGTGGGTTGTGCTCACCCAGGCCCACCTCCGGTGCCCATCTTCTGGTATATATCTCATTTTGACCTAGAAAAAAAAATAAGGAGAGGACTTTCTGGACGGAGCACCGCCGTCTCGAGGCGGAACTTGGGCAGGAGCACTTTTACCCTCCGGCGGAGCGATTCCGCTGGGGGAACTTCCCTCCCGGAGGGGGAAATCATCGTCATCATCGTCACCAACAACTCTCCCATCTTGGGGAGGGCTATCTCCATCAACATCTTCAACAGCACCATCTCATCTCAAACCCTAGTTCATCTCTTGTGTTTAATCTTGGTACCGGAACTATAGATTGGTGCTTGTGGGTGACTAGTAGTGTTGATTACATCTTGTAGTTGATTACTATATGGTTTATTTGGTGGAATATTATATTTAAAACCCCTCTGATCTTGAGCATGATTATCATTTGTGAGTAGTTACTTTTGTTCTTGAGGTCACGAGAGAAATCATGTTGCAAGTAATCATGTGAACTTGATGTGTGTTCGGTATTTTTATAGTATGTATGTTGTGATTCCCTTAGTGGTGTCATGTGAACGTCGACTACATGACACTTCACCATTTTTGGGCCTAAGGGAATTCATTGTGGAGTAGTAATTAGATGATGGGTAGCGAGAGTGACAGAAGCTTAAACCCCAGTTTATGCGCTATTCCGTAAGGGACCGATTGGATCCAAAAGTTTAATGCTATGGTTAGAATTTATTCTTAATACTTTTCCCATAGTTGCGGATGCTTGTGGGAGGGTTAATCATAAGTAGGAGGTTTGTTCAAGTAAGAACAGCACCTAAGCACCGGTCCACCCACATATCAAATTATCAAAGTAGCGAACACAAATCGAACCAACATGGTGAAAGTGACTAGATGAAATTCCCGTGTACCCTCAAGAACGCTTTGCTTATCATAAGAGACCGTTTTGGCCTGTCCTTTGCCTCAAAAGGATTGGGCAACCTTGCTGCACTTTTTTTACTATTACCGTTACTTGCTCGTGACAAAATATCTTGCTATCAACCTACTCCGTTACTTACAATTTCAGCACATGCAGACATTACCTTGCTGAAAACCACTTGTTATTTCCTTCTGCTCCTCGTTGGGTTCAACACTCTTACTTATCAAAAAGAGCTACAATTAATCCCCTATGCTTGTGGGTCATCAGATAGCAATAATTTTGTAACAAGCGTAGCAGTAACAATAGTAGTAGCAACTTAGTAGAAACAATATATGGAAATTCGTAGGCATTGGATCGGTGGATTCATTGGATGATATTCATCATATAACAGTCATAACCTAGGGCGATACGGCACTAGCTCCAGTTCATAAATGTAATGTAGGCATGTATTTCGTAAAAAGTCATACGTGCTTATGGAAAGAACTTGCATGACATCTTTTGTCCTACCCTCCCGTGGCAGCGGGTCCAACTAGAAACTAAGGGATATTAAGGCCTCCTTTTAATAGAGAACCTGAACAAAGCATTAACACATAGTGAATACATGAACTCCTCAAACTACGACCATCACTGGAAAGTATCCCGACTACTGTCACTCCGGGGTTTACGGATCATGACACGTAATAGGTGAATATAACTTGCAAGATCGGATCTAGAACATAGATAAAATGTTGATAACATAAACAGTTCATATCTGAAATCATGGCACCTCATACGTCTCCAACGTATCTATAATTTTAGATTTTTCCATGCCGTTATATTATCATTCTTGGATGGTTTACAATCATTTTATATCATTTTTTGGGTACTAACCTATTGACATAGTGCCCAGTGCCAGTTGCTATTTTCTGCATGTTTTTTACGTCGCAGGAAATCAATATCAAACGGAGTCCAAAGCCAGTGAAACTTTTTGTGGATTTTTTTGGACCAGAAGACATCCAGTGGCCCAAAGAAGTACCGAAGAGGGAGCCCGAGGTGAGCACAAGACACCAGGGTGCGCCTGGAGGCCCAGGCACGCCCTGGAGGGTGGTGCCCACCTCGGTGGCCTCCCAAACCGCCTCTTAGCTCTATAAATACCCCAATATTCCAGAAACCCTAGGGGAGTCGACGAAAATCAATTCCAGCTGCCGCAAGTTCTAGAACCACCAGATCCAATCTAGACACCATCACGGAGGGGTTCATCATGTCCATTGGTGCCTCTCCGATGATGCGTGAGTAGTTCTTTGTAGACCTACGAGTCTGTAGTTAGTAGCTTGATGGCTTCCTCTCTCTCTCTCTTTTGATTCTCAATACAATGGTCTCTTGGAGATCCATATGATGTAACTATTTTTGCGGTGTGTTTGTTGGGATCCGATGAACTTTGAGTTTATGATCAGATCTATATTTTTATCCATGAAAGTTATTTGAGTCTTCTTGGATCTCTTATATGCATGATTGCTTATAGCCTCATATTTCTTATCTGATATTTGGGTTTTGTTTGGCCAACTTGATCTATTTATCTTGCAATGGGAAGAGGTGCTTTGCGATGGGTTCGATCTTACGGTGCTTGATCCTAGTGACAGAAGGGGAACTGACACGTATGTATCGTTGCCATTAAGGATAACAAGATGGGGTCTATTTCTACATAAATATATCTTGTCTACATCATGTCATCGTTCTTATTGCATTACTCCGTTTCTCCATGAACTTAATACACTAGATGCATGCTGGATAGCGGTTGATGTGTGGAGTAATAGTAGTAGATGCAGGTAGGAGTCGGTCTACTAATCTTGGACGTGATGCCAATATAATGATCATTGCTTGGATATCGTCATGATTATTTGAAGTTCTATCAATTGCCCAACAGTAATTCGTTTACCCACCGTTTGGTATTTTTCTCGAGAGAAGCCACTAGTGAATCCTACGGCCTCCGGGTCTCTTCTTTATTATATTTTCCTTCGCAACCTATTTTTATTTGGTTTTATTTTCAGATCTATTAAACCAAAAATACAAAAATACCTTGCTGCAATTTATTCTTATTTATTTTATCTCGCGTTCCCGCGATCCAATCTATCATATTTTTATCCCGTCTACTTGCCAATTTCTGGCGCCGTTACCCGAAAGGGACTGACAACCCCTTTAATACATCGGGTTGTGAGTATTTGTTATTTGTGTGCAAGTGCCATTCACGTAGTGTTGCGTGGTTCTCCTACTGGTTCTATAACCTTGGTCACTGAGGGAAATACCTACCGTTGCTGTGTTGCATCATCCCTTCCTCTTTGAGGAAATACCGACGTAGTTCAAGCAAGCATCAAAAGGAATTTCTGGCGCCGTTGCTGGGGAAACATCATCAACATCAACCAGGTTCCTAATCACAAATCTCATCTCCTTGCAATTTACATTATTTGACATTTGCCTCACGTTTTCCTCTCCCCCACTTCACAAAAATTTTCCGTTTTATTCGCCCTCTTTTTCGTTCACCGTTTTCTTGCCGGATCTATCTGCGTTCTTGCTTTCTAGTCACAATGGCTAGTGTGACCACTCCTCCTTTGTCACCAGATTTTGAAGTTTTATACTTCAAGCAACAACAAGGATAAAATTGGAAAGATGCTTGGTATAGGCTAATGGAATCCTATCGTGTTTGCAACATAAAGGGAGACACAAAGATTCTGCTTCGTAATTTTTACATAGGATTGGGTTTGCATCATAGACAACTCTTAGATTTTGCCGCTAAAGGGAATTTTATTGAGCTTGATGCTAATGCTACCTATGAAATCTTAGGAGGAATTCTGGGGGTTCCACCTCAAAAGCAGGGGTTCTCTTTCACCCCAGAGGGAGTTCAAATGTTGGACACACTTGGTGATTTGCACAAACATATGGTTGAATTGCAAAAATATAATGAACCCCTCAAACATCTTAATGGTAGTATCAATCGCATGAATACCTTGATTACTCTCTGCAATAAGCGATTGGATATTTTAGATCTCAAGATGGTTTCTTTTCCTGAGAATTTAGGGAAGCGCAAAGAGCCTCCCGGGATTGAGAAAGCCCTTACAAAAGCTGCCAAAACTATGAAGGACAACACTTAGATCCTTTGCGTTATGCATAGCTAGGGGCATAAAACGATAGCGCTTGCTGGGAGGCAACCCAACTTGTATCTTTTTGCTTTTCGGTTTTCTTGCTGCTTTGAATAAAATACCCAATTATGCCTCTGTTTAGATGTGTTTTTGTGGTTTAAATTAGTGTTTGTGCCAAGCAAAGCCTTTGGGATCATGTTGGGTGATAGTTGCTTTGATCTTGCTGAAAAACAGAAACTTTTGCGTCCATAAAAACAATTTTTAAAAATCACAGAAGAGACGAAAAATTCTGATTTTTTTACAGGAGATTGATATACCAATTTCTCATGTTGCCCTTATTTTTCATAATTTTTGGTGTTACAGAAGTATTCAAAATATCCAGATTGCTACAGACTGTTTTGTTTTTGACAGATCTGTTTTCTTTGCGCCGTGTGCTTGTTTTCATGACTCTATGGTTTTGTTTGAAGAGTTTTTTTTTATAGAAAAATTGGAATACAATAGATATAATGCAAGAATAAAATATGAATGGGTTTGCAATAGTACTTATAGTAGTGATTTGCTTTCTTATACTAACGGATCTCACGAAGGTTTTGTTGAGTTTTGTTTGATTGAAGTTTTCAAGTTTTGGGTGATGTTACAATGGATGAAGGAATAAGGAGTAAGAAGAGCCTAAGCTTGGGGGTGCCCACGGCGTCCCAAGCTATTATCCGAAGAGAAGCAAGCAACTAAGCTGAGGGATGCCCCAGTGCCATCCCCTCTTTCTTCTAACGACCATCGGTATTTTACTCGGAACTATATTTTTATTCATCACATATTATGAGTTTTGCTTGGAGTATCTTGTATGATACGAGTCTTTGCTTGTTTTGATTTTCATTTTAAATCTTGAATCCTTGCTGGACACACCTATTTGAGAGAGCCAAAATTTTGCTATGACTTGTTAGAATTGCTCTCTATGCTTCACTTAAATCTTTATGAGCTATGGAATTGCTCTAGTGATTCACTTATATCTTTTTGAGAACGGTGTGCTTTGTTATTATTGAAGAAATGCTATCATGCTTCACTTAGATTTATTTGAGAGTTAGTAATTTTTTTAAGAAAGTCTCTGTTGCTTCACTTAAATTATTTTGAGAGAAAGAAATATGATGCTCATGATGTTCACTTATATTTATTTGAGCTTATTAAAAGAAACATATGAAACTAGTTCCAAAGTGATAGATATCCAAGGAGGGTATAATAAAAACTTTCATGAAGATCATTGGACAAAATAAACTTGATTCTTTGTAATAGTTTTGAGATCTGATGATAGTGATATGTGAGTCATGTTGATGAGTAATTATGCTTTAGTAAGAATATTGGTGTTAAGGTTTGTGATTCCCTATGCAAGCACGAAAGTCAATAGTTATGAAATGAAATTACATCCTACTTCTGGTGTATTATTCGGTGTTAGTTATGCTTAATGCTCGCTTATGAGATTTTTCATTTCTTGGTTGGATGCTTCTCAATCTTTTGCTAGCCTTCATTTGCACTAAGAATGATCAATACTTGTGCACCCAAAATCCTTTAAACTAGTTTTGCCACATGAGTCCACCATACCTACCTATACGCGGTATTCTTTTGCCGTTCTAAGCAAATTTGTATGTTCCATCTGTAATTTTCAAAATAAATTTCTCTTTTGTGTGCTCGTACTACTCATGAAACGGTAGGGGGTGGCTAATATATTTCCATGCTAGATATGTTATTCTCAAGATGAGTGTTTATTCACTTTTCATTGCACGAGAGTAAGGCAAATGTATTAGGGATGCATAGTCCCGAAATGAAAAACGAATTTACTTTATGTTGTCAAATAATAAATTCCTTGGAAAGTGTTGGTATGGAAGGCACCAGTGGATACTGCTAGCCATGGAAAGTGAAAGTATGGTTGAAAAAGGAATAAAGGTTAATTTCTGTTTGGGAACTACCTATAATATATCTATAATGGAAAGTATTGGGAACTACTCGATCATTCTCGTTGACAGGAAAAGTATGCCTCCCAAAATGTTTTTATCTCTAAGTTTTTCGCTTTGAGCTCTGGCACCTCTACAAATCCCTACTTCCCTCTGCGAAGGGCCTTTCTTTTACTTTATGCAATTTTTATTTTTTATTTGAGTCTCCATGTTCTCTTATAAAGCACCAACTAAGGGGCACTATGATCGTACTTGAGCATTGGGTGTAGCTAATATGCGAGTGTGTTTCATGAATGGATCAATGATTAAGCATGATGGGCTAGGGATAACTTATTTTAGCATTGATATTTTGAAAGACATGGTTGCTTGTTGATATGCTTGAGTATTTAGGTCCTGATGTCAAAACTAGACTATTGCTTTGAAACATATAAAAGTCCAAATGTCCATGCTACAAAGAAAATAATATGTGATGAGCATGTTAGGCAGCATTCCACATCAAAAATTCTGTTTTGATCATTTACCTACACGGGACGAGCAGCAATTAAGCTTGGGGATGCTGATACGTCTCCAACGTATCTATAATTTTAGATTGCTCCATGCTGTTATATTATCATTCTAGGATGTTTTAAAATCATTTTATAGTCATTTTATATCATTTTTGGTACTAACCTATTGACATAGTGCCTAGTGTCAGTTGTTGCATGTTTTTTACATCACAGGAAATCAATATCAAACGGAGTCCAAATACATCGAAACTTTTTGTGGATTTTTTTGGGACCAGAAGACATCCAGTGGGCCAAAGAAGTATCGAAGAGGGAGCCCGAGGTGATTACAAGAGACCAGGGCCCACCTGGAGGCCCAGGCACACCCTGGTGGGTTGTGCCCGCCTCGGTGGCCTCCCGAACCGCCTCTTTGCTCTATAAATACCCCAATATTCCAGAAATCCTAGGGTAGTCGACGAAAATCAATTCCAGCCACCGCAAGTTCCAAAACCACCAGATCCAATCTAGACACCATCATGGAGGGGTTCATCATGTCCATTGGTGCCTCTCCAATGATGCGTGAGTAGTTCTTTGTAGACCTACGGGTCCATAGTTAGTAGCTAGATGGCTTCCTCCCTCTCTTTTGATTCTCAATACAATGGTCTCTTGGAGATCCATATGATGTAACTCTTTTTGCGATGTGTTTGTTGGGATCCAATGAACTTTGAGTTTATGATCAGATCTAACTTTTTATCCATGAAAGTTATTTGAATCTTCTTTGATCTCTTATATGCATGATTGCTTATAGCCTCTTTGAATCTTCTTTGATCTCCCATATTTGGGTTTTGTTTGGCCAACTTGATCTATTTATCTTGCAATAGGAAGAGGTACTTTGTGATGGGTTCGATCTTACGGTGCTTGATCCCAGTGACAGAAGGGGAACTGACACGTATGTATCGTTGCCATTAAGGATAACAATATGGGGTCTATTTCTACATAAATAGATCTTGTCTACATCATGTCTTCATTCTGATTGCATTACTCCGTTTCTCCATGAACTTAATACACTAGATGCATGCTGGATAGCGGTCGATGTGTGGAGTAATAGTAGTAGATGCAGGTAGGAGTCGGTCTACTAATCTTGGACGTGATTCCTATATAATGATCATTGCCTGGATATCGTCATGATTATTTGAAGTTCTATCAATTGCCCAATAGTAATTCATTTACCCACCGTTTGCTATTTTTCTCGAGAGATGCCACTAGTGAAACCTACGACCCCCAGGTCTCTTCTTTATTATATTTGCCTTCGCGATCTAGTTTTTATTTGCTTTTATTAAACCAAAAATACAAAAATACCTTGCTGCAATTTATTCTTATTTATTTTATCTCGCGTTCCCGCGATCTATCAATCATATTTTTACCCTGTCTACTTGCCAATTTCTGGCGCTGTTACCCAAAACGGACGGACAACCCCTTTAATACGTCGGGTTGCAAGTATTTGTTATTTGTGTGCAAGTGCTGTTCACGTAGTGTTGCGTGGTTCTCCTACTAGTTCGATAACCTTGGTCTCATCACTGAGGGAAATACCAACCGTTGCTGTGCTGCATCATCCCTTCCTCTTTGGGGAAATACCGACGTAGTTCAAGCAAGCATCAACACCCGGGCCCAAAGTGACACGCATTAAGCATGGCAAAGTCATATTAACATCAATCTTAGAACATAATGGATACTAGAGATCAATCCTTGACAAAACTAACTCGATTACATGATGAATCTCATCCAACTCCTCACCGACCAGCGAGCCTACGAAGGAATTACTCACTCCCGGTGGGGAGCATCATGGAATTGGCGATGGAGAAGTGTTGGTGATGACGAAGATCGAAGATCCCCCTCTCCGGAGCCCCAAACGGACTCCATATCTGGCCTCCTGATGAAGAACAGGAGGTAGCGGCGGCTCCGTCTCGTGAAACATAATAATTCTTTCACCCTGATTTTTTCTTCGAAAATGTGATTTTATAGCGTCGGAGATAGGGTCAGTTGGGCCACCAGGTGGGGAGAACCCACCTGGGTGCGCCAGGAGAGGGGGCGCCCTAGTGGGTTGTGCTCACCCAGGGCCCCCCCTCCGGTGGTTCTTGGCTCCAATATTTTTCTTTTATTCATTCCATAAAAATTCTCCAAAAAGTTTCATGCCATTCCGAGAACTTTTATTTGTGCACAAAAACAACACCATGGTAGTTCTGCTGAAAACAGCATCGGTCCGGGTTAGTTTCATTCAAATCATGCAAATTAGAGTCCAAAAACAAGAGGAAAAGCGTTAGGAAAAGTAGATACGACGGAGACGTATCAGGCCCGCCGTGTACCAGGGTACGCCAGGTTCTCCGGGCGCGGGCCCCGTGCGCTAGAGGGCACTGTTCCCCATCTTGTCGTGCGTCACAGAGTGGTTGAGCCTGCTCGTCTACAGTGGCGCGTCAACATCGGCTTGCGTCAGTGGGACAGAGGATGCACTGTAGCTATGTCGGCCTTGGTCAGCGGGGTAGGTGGGCCACTGTTGCTGCGCCCTCGCCTGTCAGCGGGGTAGGTGGGCCACTGTTGCCTTTCTCATCTTTTCATGGGAACTTGTTCCGTCGTACGCCCTAGACGGGATATGAGATGACTCATGGCCGGGTTGAGGGGCGCACTGTGGTTGCGCTTACTCGGTGAAGAAGTCTTGACTTGCTGGGACCGGCCGACATGCGCCAGCGGGCTTGGCCGGGTTGCTGGACTTCGCCGGGTTGCGGAACCCGGCCAAGGACAAGCCGGATTGAGGGGCGTTGCTAGCCCTGATGTAATATGATGACATGGTATCTCGCTAGCCCTTTCTGAGACCATAAAACATAAATGCAGAGCACCTCCGAAATTCAAGTAGCGACTAAACATTGTAATTCAGGGTAGAAGAGATCCAGTCATGATCACCTCCAACAGTAACTAGACTGAATGCATGTTAAACTAAGAATGACAATTGTGCTCTCAAATACTACCAAAAAAGACACATCCGTGACATTTTGGGCCGAACGAAATTTTTCTGTCATGCTTATGACACTTCTATGATGATAATTGTGACAAAACCCAACATCATCATAGATGTGGTGGGATCCTACTTCTATGTCAAAAAATCATGACAGAAAATGGGATTTTTGTCCCGGGCGGGCCGGAGACGCAGCTGCATGACATTCTTTGGGTCGTCCATGACGGAAAAAACAGTGGTAGAAGCGAGGGCGAGGAAAATATCGGAGAGTTCCCAGTTACGGTGGGTGGTCGGGGCCGAGCGATACACGAAGGTTTGCGCGTTTCTCTTGTACACGTACGCGCATGTGTGCGAGGCGTTGGCTCTAACTGAACCCGAGTGAGGCGTTTGCTTACTGAACCTGAGCGATTGCTCTAGCTACGTTACTGAACCCGAGCAATCGATCCCTTGGCTGTTAACTGAACCCGAGCGATTCCTTCGCTACTGCTGCTAACTGAAGCCAATCGAAGCTGCTGCCTCTTGATGAACAGTGAGCATTGTTGGGGTTTGGATGAACAGTTCCCGGTGGGGGTTGGATGAACAGGACCCCGTGGTAGTAGAGGCCGTTCCCGCTGGATGAACAGGACCCCGATCGAGCCAGTTGGGGGTGGATGAACAGGACCCCGTGGAGGGCTGGTTGAACAGTAGCCGGTGGAGGCTGGATGAACAGGACCCCGTGGAGGGCTGGTTGAATAGTAGCCTGTGGAGGCTGGATGACTAGGAGCCCGTGGATGAACAGGAGCCCATGGAGGTAGGAGGAAGACGTCGTGGATGAACAGTAGTAGGTGGAGGCCGGAGGAGGTCGAAGGTGGATGAACAGTAGCCCGTGGAGGCTGGAGTGAGGCAGTAGACGGTGGATGAACAGTAGCCCGTGGGGTCCTGTTTTGCGGTACGCTACACCCCTCCCAATGAACAGGGCCCCCGTTTCGACCGTAGGCACTCCAACACAAGTCTATTTCCTTCGTTTTGTGGTGCGCCACACCCCTCCCGATCAACAGCACACCGTTTCGACCGTAGGAGCTCGAACACAAGTCCGTTTCCTCCATTTTGCGGTACACCAGACCCCATTTCGGCTCTTTCGTCCAAGACGGTTGGCTCCCGATGAACACGACACATTCCGACCCAGTCTGTTGCCTCCCGATAAACACGATGTTGTTTCTCCGTTCCGACCCAGTCGGTTGGCTGTCGATGAACAAGATGTCATCGTTGTACATGTTCGAGACCCCGCCCATATGTGTGTATGTACGTGTACACGATATAGACGGGACTGCCTGAACAGCTACTGCTCCTTACTGGGCCACGGTTCATCGTGGCAGAAAGACCGATGGACTAGTATGTACATACACGTTTGTGACCAGAATGACAATGCTACGTACGCTTCGACCGGGTGGGTCCCCGGCTGTCAGGGAGGATAAGAAGGCACTTCCTTGCGTGCGAAGATATTGATGGTGGGTCCGAGCTGACAGGGGGAGGATTCTTTTTTTGCGCAAAATAAGGAGGCACTTCCTTGCGTGCAAAGATGTAGCTGGTAGGTCCATCTGTCACCGTCATCGCATACAGTCCTCTTCCGATGGCTGTCGTTTGTTGACCATGTTGACCATGCCACACGGACAGGACCAGGCGGTGGACGATGGTGAGGCAGGGAAAGACGTGGAGCCTGGAAACATGCGGAGGGTAGTACGAGGGTTGACTGGTTCGGCTATGGTGTGAGGCTACCGTCGCCGCAGAATTACAGGGAGTGTGGGTGAGTAGAGGGATGTCCTGGCTAGAGGTGGGAGCAGTAGGGGGCGGTGCGGCCTGTGCAGCAGCATAGCCGGCCACGGGAGGTAGGAGCATGCGGTGGTTTGGACAGTTGGAGCAAGAAAATCAGAGGTTGAACAAGTAGGACGACCGTTGGATGTTAACAATCCAATGGTCACTGGTGTTAGAATCGTTGACTAAGTTGACAAAGCCCTGCATACGCGTCAACTTAGTAGGGCCACAAGTCAGCCTCCAAATCTGGTGGGCCCCAGCTGTCATGGGGAGCACTCGTTATTTTGCTCTTAATAAGGAGGCACTTCCTTCCGTGCCAAGATATAGCTGGTGGGCCGCAGCTGTCATTGGGAGGATTCATTCTTTTTGGCGTAATAAGGAGGTACTTGCTTGCGTGCGGCCATGGACCATGTGGGACCCAACTGTTAGCCTCTCCATGTACATCCCTCTTCCGATGTCGTCGTTTGTTGACAACGTTGACCACGCCGTGCCGAGAACACCAGCGCGATGGACGACGGCGAGACCCAGGAAGGGAATGAACTGGAGGCGGCGAAGCCACAACAGTGGAGGGATGTGGGTGAGTACAGGGATGGCCTGGCCAGCGGTGGGAGTAGTAGGGGCAGTGAGGCCTATGCGGCAGCATAGCCGGCCACGGGAGGCGGGAGCAGGCGGTCCCGGCGGCGCTGGATTTGGCGGCTGGAGCAAGAAGATCAAAGATTGAAGAAGCACGACGACCGTTGGATTGACATCCAACGGTCACGTCTGCTAGAGTCGTTTGTTGACGTATATAATACGTAAAAAAATCTTGAATACGCATCAACTTAATAGGCCCACAAGTGAGACCATTCCCTTTTTTTTGATAATTTACAACTCATTGCAACTTCTTATGCAATTTATTGCAGTCCTTTTTTTTGTTGGCCAGGGTCCAAAATTTAAACGAAATTTTGCATATTTTGGTGGGGACCAAACTATTTTTAATATCAAAATGTCGAGCCAGATTTGAAGTACTTTGAAGATATACTTAAATTAGGTTAAAGCCAAGTGAAAAATTGGAATCTGAAAATGTGAAGAAATTCAGAAATCTGAAAGTTATTGCCAATTTGTTGTCTGTTTTTTTATATTTATAGCCCATGTCATATTACTTTCAAGATTTGCAGCCGTCTTGAAAGAGTTGCAGCCAATCTGGGCGTAGAAAAATAAGTAGGCCTGGATTGGGTATTCTTCAGGAAAAATAAACTGGGCTCATTTTCACAAAGAAAAAATAGCTCGGCTGGTCATGTGGTGAACGTAAAATATAAGCCTGGGCTAGACGGGCCACAACCCAGTTGAAACCCTGCTCCGTCTCAACAATAACAACAAAAGAATACTGCTCGAGCAGCAAGCCGATCTTGTGTTGTTCTCTTGTCTATTGACTATATATGCTGACAATGTCGTGGGTCCCAGATGTCAGCAAACCACTAGGAGGAAGCATTTTCTTTTTCTATATGCTAACAATGGAGTATATAACAAAAAATGAAGAACTTCCTTGCGTACGCCATGGACATGGTGGGCCCGTACTGTCATCCTCTCCACGTACAGTCCTCTCCCGATTCCTCTTGTTTGTTGACCATGTTGACAACGCGAGAGGGCGGCGCCGCATTGAGCGCACTAAAGCGCGTGGAGGACGACGATGAGGCCTCGGACGTTGGCGTTAATGATTTTGGAGACGATGGGGCGGCGATGCATGTGCTGAGGCGCAGCCAGCCATGGGAGGCGGAAGCAGGTGGCTCCGCCGACGCTGGTTTGGTTTTGGCGGCTGGAGGAAGACAGGACTGTAGAAACACAACAGACCGTAAAAGTAGCAGGAGTACTTAACAACCTTAACTGAAACCAGAAGGGGCACTTAACATCCATAGCTGAAAGCAGTATGAGTACTTATACAGGTTCAACCGTACAAAGCACACCTCGAACAGTGCTACTTTGCCTACAGTTAACCAAGGGTGAGGCCACCAAGCCCCAGGACAAGGCCCAGGCGCCACCCCCCGCATCCACTACCTTCTGAAAGCGGCTTAATCTCGCAATGTGGTCAATAAAGAGGATATTCGCTTTAGAGCCATGGAAAAGCATGAGCAGAACCTTCTGTCCTATTCTCCAAGATGGACGGGCCTTCATTATTTGAGACCACCCATGAATAAGTATCTTTCCACCTCCAAGGGAAATGGAGTAGGTCGACATAAACATCATGTTGTGACCAAGCGCAAGTCTGACCCGACCATGGTCAGGCATATGTATAGGAACAATAGAACTGGGCAGTTTCTGTTTCAAGAAGATCACAACTGTAAAACTATGTATAAGCTAGAGTTTATGAACAACATATATAACAGAAAATAGCTTGTACCATATGTTTCTCGACATAGTTGGACCTGTTCAACGTGTGCAGTCGTGGCACGCATATCCCACGTGGCCTTCCACCATTGAAACACCCCACAAGGACCTCAAGACGATCAATAAATTGTAGGAACTTGTGGATGTCGTCCCGGTCAACTTCAGTGCCATCAGTAACAGTCGAGTTCTTATAGAATAATAAATCAGTAGCGTGCTTAACTTTGAAATAACCTACACGTGCCACCAATTATAAGAAATATTAGTTAGAAGTAGCATCTTCGTGAGAGAAGGGAATCACAAATGTTTGCTACTTCTAAAGTTAAATTGTGATTAGTTAGACAGAATAGGTGGATTAAGAAGTAATCGAGGCAACAAGCAAGAACCATATACAAAACTAACATGGATGAACTACTGGAATGACGTCGGGGTGTAAGATCACAGTGAAGATGAGACCAGGTTCTGCTATTTCCATCAACATTCGTGTGCCAACTTTCAGTCCGTACGACTTGGGAAAGTTTATCCAAGTTCGGCCATAAAAAAAATCAGTGATCTTCTTGGTTCATGAACCCAACTCGGAACTTATATCCATGGCTTGTCTTCAATGTGACCATTAAACTGGTGTATTCAGTTATGGCAAGGCCGACCATCTTGAGTACATGTGTTCTGGCAGAGCAAGGAATGCACTGCAGGAAAAATAATATGAGAACACAATGTATTCGCTATCCAAATCTAGAAATAATTTCCTCCTTCAGGTCAGTGTTGACCATGGTACTAGTACCTTTTATCCAAATATAGCAATCCAAATTAGTCAACAACATGTTCAAAAACCCCCACCCTCCTGGATAGAAAGGAGGATTCTAGGAACATATTGTGCGCGTTTCAAAATTCTGTGTTAGGATGAGAAGGAACAAGTGTGGCGTCTCGCCGAGGGCGCAGAAACCTGTAGGGTCCTTGCACTTTGGGCACTGCAAATGAAAGACACTAGATTCAGTAGGAAGAAAAATGCATCAACGGCGGCGGCTGCCATCCTAGCATTATCCGCAACCAGGGGACTTGGATTTATGGGGGATGGATGAAGAATTCGTACTTGGTTCTCACTGTGAAAACCCTACGCACGAGAGGGGTTTTTCTCTGAACAACCAGATGAGGGAGAAGGGGATTCAGGCCCAGTGAAATATTGCTGCTTCGTCCGTCCAGCTTACTGCTAAAGCTGGAAGGTTGTTTTTTTTGTGATTTGGCGGCTCATTGGGCATTACTGTGGCGCTACGACCGGGGTGAGTCTACCGTGCAGTTGTTCACTCTAATTTGGTGCATGGCACGTGGACCCCATTGCCGGATGCCCCACATATCAGCGAAAGGAAGTAGAAAGGCAGGACCGACTAGTTACACATAAATATATTTTTAACAGACAGATACTCCCTTTGTAAAGAAATATAAAAATCTTTTATATCACAACTTTATACATAAGAAAAATCAAGGGGGTATATATAACATAATATGGGGGTTCAGCTGAGAATATAATACTCAGACAGGCTCACGGTTCTAGACTTTGGGCCATAGGCCGGTAGGCCTGCATGTTTGGGGGCCCATGTGTTCTAACTCAGCGCATTTCATATTGCAAGCGATCGGTACGGCAATGGTTTTAGATGCTCTTGCAAGGCGAATACAGAAAATTTAATAAAGCACGAGAACTGTTAGAATGAAATCGAACAACAACTCCTAACCAACAATCAGAGTTGCATTTCTTTCACGATATCCTACGTGATAAATAATACTGTCATACTACTTATACACACAGGACACTTGTTTCACCATGCCTTATTATTACATCAAAATCTCTCGGAGGATAGATCAGTTTGGCAGTTGCGTGCTGCTACTGAAGAATTTCAAAGTTGATTTGGACCAGCTCTCCTTGCCGAGAAAGTTCGATTTTGACATCATCCCCTACCGCAAGATTTGATTTAGATTTGAACCTTGACCATCCTTTAGCATCAATCATCATGCGACCATCCTTTGTACTTACGGTATATTGAGAAGGTTCATTCACACCAAGGCTGCGCATGGTAAGAGAAACATGGCCACGGTCGCCCGGATTGTTGAAGGACTCCCTCGTTGCTCTAGGAATTCTCTGTATGGAAACAAGAAGACATACACAAACAGTTAGATCAACATAGTGAATCATGTGAAACAACATTGAAAGGAAAATGAACGAAGCACTTGGGCAGCAAATGCTTACCATGAAGGTGGAGATGTCAGTTTCTGTAATGACTTTGGTATATGCAGTGCAAACTGCAGCCTAGTCTGTTGCCGGTGCAACTGCTGGTTCCGTTGTCGCCGCACGGGCCGGAGCAAATGCAACTGCAACTTCAATTGTTGGTGCATGTGCTAGAGCCGTTGCTAGTGCCCGTGCCGGGTCGACTGGTAGTGCCGTTGCTGCTGCCGGAGATGGTGCTCCTTGTGGAGCTGGTGCCGGTGTTGGAGCAGGTGCCCGTGTGGATGCCCGATCCTCTCGTAGATCAGCCTGATCGGCTGGCGCGGTCGGTGCCCAATCCTCAGGTGGATCAGACTGAGCTACTGCCACTGTTAATGCTAGAGCAAGTGCCATCGGAGAAGGTGCCGGTGCTCGATCCATTGCTGAAGGTGGTACCGATGTGCGAGACAGCAGCGGTCGTCTCTGGTCTGCTATGATCAGCTTACTAACTTGACTAGGCTCCGTGACCTTGATCCAGTCTTTTTCTTCATTTCTTTTAAACGCGAGAAAAACTAATTGTGGCGTGTTTGCTAAACCAAACTGCATTTCATCATAGGGCTTCAGATTATACTCAAACAACAGACTGATCTAATTGTGTCCAGTAATATAAGTGATGGATAGTGCCTTCATTACTGACACGGCATAAGAAGTGAAACCTGCAAAAATAACCATCATAGAGCAAACCAAACGGTTTATTCTGTAATGAATGTCACATGGCAAAACCTGCATCGTAAAATTGCAGCAAAAGTAAGAAAACATGACATTAAATCAATATAAGATTTAGACAGTAAATCAATAAGACTTACTTGATGTGACACAAGTGAATCCTTACCAAGAAATCACTATGTTCAAGTTCTAAACAGAAGGTTGATCGTCAAATTATGGGTGGCATGCAGGGCCCCCGCTTACTCCCACAAGCAGGACAGTCCAAAGGTCATGACAAATCGTATGGACCGAACATCCATGGGACTGGAAATCCTGGTGGGTGTGATAAACCCTGCAATGAATACAGATACTGGAGTGTAACCGTAATTGATAAACCATCCTCACAAAAAAGTGAAGGAAATATGCCCTAGAGGCAATAATAAAGTTGTTATTTATATTTCGTTATATCATGATAAATGTTTATTATTCATGCTAGAATTGTATTAACCGGAAACTTAGTACATTTGTGAATACATAGACAAACAAAGTGTCACTAGTATGCCTCTACTTGACTAGCTCGTTAATCAAAGATGGTTAAGTTTCCTAGCCATAGACATGAGTTGTCATTTGATTAACGGGATCACATCATTAGAGAATGATGTGATTGACTTGACCCATCCGTTGGCTTAGCACGATGATCGTTTAGTTCGTTTCTATTGCTTTCTTCATGACTTATACATGTTCCTATGACTATGAGATTATGCAACTTCCGAATACCGTAGGAACACTTAGTGTGCTATCAAACATCACAAGGTAACTGGGTGATTATAAAGATGCTCTACAGGTGTCTCCGATGGTTTTTGTTGAGTTGGCATAGAACAAGATTAGGATTTGTCACTCCGATTGTCGGAGAGGTATCTCTGGGCCCTCTCGGTAATGCACATCACTATAAGCCTTGCAAGCAATGTGACTAATGAGTTAGTTGCGAGATGATGCATTATGGAACAAGTAAAGAGACTTGCCGGTAATGAGATTGAACTAGGTATTGAGATACCGACAGATTGAATCTCGGGCAAGTAACATACCGATGACAAAGGGAACAACGTATGTTGTTAAGCGGTTTGAACGATAAAGATCTTGTAGAATATGTGGGAGCCAATATGAGCATCCAGGTTCCGCTATTGGTTATTGATCGGAGATGAGTCTCGGTCATCTCTACATAGTTTTCTAACCTATAGGGTCCGCACGCTTAACGTTCGATGAGGTGTCGTGCGTTCGGTACTTGATCGGTTGGATTGCGAAGACGTTCGATTACATCAACCGCGTTACTAAACGCTTCCACTTTCGGTCTACGAGGGTACATGGACATACTCTCCCGCTCGTTGCTATGCATCACCTAGATGGATCTTGCGTGTGCGTAGGTTTTTTTTTGAAATTACAGCGTTTCCCAACAGTGGCATCCGAGCTAGGTCTATGCGTAGATGTTATATGCATGAGTAGAACACAAAGAGTTGTGTGCGATAATAGTCATACTGCTTACCAGCATGTCATACTTTGATTCGGCGGTATAGTTGGATGAAGCGTCCCGGACCGACATTACGCGTACGCTTACGCGAGACTAGTTCTACCGACGTGCTTTGCACACAGGTGGCTGGCGTGTGTCAGTTTCTCCAACTTTAGGTGAATCGAGTGTGACTACGCCCGGTCCTTGTTGAAGGTTAAAACAGCACACTTGACGAAAAATCGTTGTGGTTTTGATGCGTAGGTAAGAACGGTTCTTGCTAAGCCTGTAGCAGCCACGTAAAATTTGCAACAACAAGTAGAGGACGTCTAACTTGTTTTTGCAGGGTATGCTGTGATGTGATATGGTCAAGACGTGATGATATATAAATTGTTGTATGAGATGATCAAGTTTTGTAAAAGTTATCGACAACTGGTAGGAGCCTTATGGTTGTCGCTTTATTGTATGAAATGCAATCGTCATGTAATTGCTTTACCTTATCACTAAGCGGTAGCGATAGTCGTGATAGCAATAGTTGGCGAGACGACAACGATGCTTCGATGGAGATCAAGGTGTCAAGCCGGTGATGATGGTGATCATGACGGTGCTTTGGAGATGGAGATCAAAGGCACAAGATGATGATGGCCATATCATATCACTTATATTGATTGCATGTGATGTTTATCCTTTATGCATCTTATTTTGCTTAGTTCGACGGTAGCATTATAAGATGATCTCTCACTAACTTTCAAGGTACAAGTGTTCTCCCTGAGTATGCACCGTTGCGAAGGTTCGTCGTGCCGAGACACCACGTGATGATCGGGTGTGATAAGCTCTACGTTCATATACAACGGGTGCAAGCCAGTTTTGCACACGCAGAGTACTCGGGTTAGACTTGACGAGCCTAGCATATGCAGATATGGCCTCGGAACACTGAGACCGAAAGGTCGAGCGTGAATCATATAGTAGATATGATCAACATAGTGATGTTCACCATTGAAAACTACTCCATCTCACGTGATGATCGGACATGGTTTAGTTGATTTGGATCACGTGATCACTTAGAAGAATAGAGGGATGTCTATCTAAGTGGGAGTTCTTAAGTAATATGATTAATTGAACTTTAATTTATCATGAACTTTGTACCTGATAGTATGTTGCATGTCTATGTTGTTGTAGATCAATGGCCCGTGCTACTATTCCTTTGAATTTTAATGCGTTCCTAGAGAAAGCTAAGTTGAAAGATGATGGTAGCAACTACACGGACTGGGTCCGTAACTTGAGGATTATCCTCATTGCTGCACAGAAAAATTACGTCTTGGAAGCACCGCTAGGTGCCAGGCCTGATGCAGATGTTGCTGATGACGTTACGAACGTCTGGCAAAGCAAAGCTGATGACTACGTGATAGTTCAGTGTGCCGTGCTTTACGGCTTAGAACCGGGACTTCAACGTCGTTTCGAACGTGATGGAGCATATGAGATGTTCCAGGAGTTGAAGTTTATATTTCAAGAAAATGCCCGGTGTAGCGACCCGACCTCAGACTGTCAAGTCTCTGTGCTTAAGTGTCATCCCTGGATCGGTATGCTGACACACACAGTACTCGAGGATTTATAACAGAGGTAAATCACATGTATAAAGTAACGTAAATACTATTACCTCAATCCATAGCAGAAGTAACAACAAGGTTGTGGATTCCCATCAACACCAACGGCAAAGTTGAGTGTAGACATCGTAACCCTAACGTATCACTTACTCGTCGTAAAAATCATGCAACATGAGACGTTGCAGCCATGTAGGTCAGTACATTGAATGTACTGGAAATTTCACACTGTAGAGCAATCTTGAATAATGGCCATCACTACATGCATATTTGGCTGGTGGAGGTTCTAAGTTTAATATTTTTCATAAAGCCAATTTTTCCCTACAACAAAGGAATATATTTTATTTAACTACAAAGTTTGTTGAAAACATTGAGAAGGTTCCTCCAACTCAATCCCAAATTAATAATTATCAACCCAACAAATTAATTAAGTAGAGTAATGAGATCAAATCAATACTTCAAATACCAGATACTCAAGATGTCCACAACCGGGGACACGGCTAATCATGATTAGTTTGTACACTCTGTAGAGGTTTGCGCACTTTTCCCCACTAGACTTGATCTCCTCCGTTGAATTTCTCGCACTGCATGATGTTTGAGAAACGGATGACCGAGACATAGTCTTTCTAAAGAGGTCCTCTTAACCGATAGATAGGCCGGTACACCTAAAACCCCCCTACATCTGCTAGCCCATCATGGAAAGGTTTCCCACAACTTACTCAACTATGCCAGAGCCCATAATGGCTTGTGGCTGCACATGGAAGTTTCTAGCATGAATAATCTTATGATCCCTTTGAGCCTGGGTGGCATTCCATAGGGTGATCACATGGGTACTCTGGGATTCCCTTGGGCAAGCACTGGGTTCTCCATGTGCCCAGACAACCACTGGGTGCTCCAGGGTGCCTCAACCAATCCACCTAGATGTGTATTAAAGTAGCCACCTTAAGTTAAACCTTAGTTAACAATAACTCTCACATCTTTCATGAATTCTCTCAAACCAATCCACGTCTACGAGCATTGCATAACAGTGTAAGCATAACGTAGTAACACCCAGGGTTATGTAAGTCAATAGGTTCCTACCTCATCAACTACTTCCCAATACCCACATGTTATCAATCCTACTCATGCAATGTTTGAGGGATAAGACTAATGCATAAAAACTGGGTAATGAAGAGTATGATCAAAGTGTGAACTTGCCTTGTACTGTTGATGAAGATGATTCGCACTCAATATTTCTGATAGTTCTATTCATCACACTTCGGTCAATCTATCGTGGGCAAGCAATTGCATACATAAGCACTCATGCAAAAGAATCGAAGAAAAGATCTCGGAAAACTTCGAAAACAAGCAATTAACTCTTGCAACAGAAAACAATTTCTAACAGTACCAAAACAGAGTGAATTTGGCCTCATCATAAATTTTAGGTCAAGAGATTCAATTTGCAAAAAGAATCAATTAAATCGGAGTTATAGAACTCGAGTTATGAACAAAAGAAGTTTGAATTCAAATCAGTTTGAAAAAAAAATTTAAATTTTCAAAAACATGTTCAAGTTGATTATCTAGATAGAGGGGATCATAACTAAGAAGTGGGCGTTGGTTTTGTTGGATTTGGATAAACGAGCAAAAAGTTGTGATCGTTTGAAGATCAGGGGCTAATCTGTGAATAAAATATTCACAAACGGGTCCCTGGCGTAAAATTAAAAAGAAAAAGAAAAATTCTGCCGAACGAACGTTCGCTATGGGAGACTAACGAACAAACTTGTTCACTACGGAGGCTAAACCGATGAACGTTCACTAAATAAAGTAAAAACGTTTAAAAAACAAAACCGATCTGGTCCAGTGGATCCAGATCTGACGGCGAGGGAGGGGTTGGGAGGTACCGCTGCGGCGACGGAGAAGACGGCGGTGGCGGCATCGGCTGCGAGCGAGGGAGGCGGTTCCGGCAGCGGCGGACGGTGGCTCCGGCGGCGAGAGATGCGGCGCGGGGCGGCGGAGTCGACGGCGGCGGACTGCGGCGAGGCGAGACGGCGACGGGATGCGTGCAGCGACGGCGATGTGGCAGCGAGAGGCGAGGCGAGGGCGGCGGTGTCGGCGGGAACGGGATCCAGGGGTCCCGGGGTGGAGTATAAATAGGGGGGCGGCGAACCCCGGGTGGCGTGCCTGGGTCGGAGTCGATGGCGGCGCGGCGGCGGACTCCCGAGCGGAGTCCCGCTCGGGGACGAAGGCGAAGGCGGTGCGCGGGGTGCTGGGCTGCGGCCTAGCCCGGTTAGCTGGGCCGGCCCAGTTCGGTTGTGGAAGTTTTTTTAAATAATAATTTTACAGACAAAATAAAATAAATCAAATCAAATAAAAAATATACTATAGGCATATAATATATCAAAATTTTTGAAAAAAGATTTTCTACAGCTTGAACATTTTTCTAGCGTTAAATGAAATCCACAAAATTTAAATAAAGCAAAGAGTGCTACTGATTTATTGAAAACCCCATAAAAATCGTTTTGAAAATACCAAAATAATTTCAAATTTATTTCTCTCCAATTTTCTAATGTAGGGAATAATTTTACCCTAATTTCCATATATTTTATTTTTGGAGAAAAATAATTTGAATAAAACCCAAATAACTCCAAATTGAAAAATAATTTCAAATGGACTTTAAATTTGAGTTCTTTAAAACTTCCAACTCAAATTTCATATGTTTTGAAGAAGTCATTTTATCTTCTCTCAGGAAAATCATTGAGTTGCATACATTTTTTGAATTGGAAAATATTTCCAAATGAAATTCAAATATTTTCCAAAAACCCTTTTTCATTTAATTAAATGGAAGAATTCATATCATCTTATCTCTAGGGTTTTGTATTTGAAAAGAATTTGAATGCATGGAGATCATAAATGCAAAATGAAAGTTTGGGAAAGTCCTTTTATTCCCTCTCATTCAACTTTCAAAAAGTTTCAAATTTCACTCAATTTCACACAAGCAACCACACCACAATCAAACATCTACCAAAACTGTCTATTTAATATAACATTCCAAAATTTAGAATTTTGGCATGTTACACCCGGATTGAGAGATATGAAGTCTCCAATAAGTTCTACAGCTGCAAAATGGACGAGAATAGTTCTGTCAGTGAACATATACTCAGAATGTCTGGGTATGACTTGACGCAGCTGGGAGTTAATCTTCCTGATGACAGTGTCATTGACAGAGTTCTTCAATCACTGCCACCAAGCTACAAGAGCTTCGTGATGAACTATAATATGCAAGGGATGGATAAGACAATTCCCGAGCTCTTCGCAATGCTAAAGGCTGCGGAGGTAGAAATCAAGAAGGAGCATCAAGTGTTGATGGTCAACAAGACCACCAGTTTCAAGAAGAAGGGTAAAGGGAACAAGGGGAACTTCAAGAAGAACGGCAAGCAAGTTGCTGCTCAAGTGAAGAAGCCCAAGTCTGGACCTAAGCCTGAGACAGAGTGCTTCTACTGCAAAGGGACTGGTCACTGGAAGCGGAACTGCCCCAAGTATTTGGCGGATAAGAAGGATGGCAAAGTGAACAAAGGTATATGTGATATACATGTTATTGATTTGTACCTTACTAATGCTCGCAGTAGAGCCTGGGTATTTGATACTGTTTCTGTTGCTAATATTTGCAACTCGAAACAGGGACTACGGATAAAGCGAAGATTGGCTAAGGACGAGGTAATGATGTGCGTGGGAAATGGTTCCAAAGTCGATGTGATCGCCGTCGGCACGCTACCTCTACATCTACTTTCGGGATTAGTTTTAGACTTGAATAATTGTTATTTGGTGCCAGCGTTAAGCATGAACATTATATCCGGATCTTGTTTGATGCGAGACGGTTATTCATTTAAATATGAGAATAATGGTTGTTCTATTTATATGAGTGATATCTTTTATGGTCATGCACCCTTGAAGAGTGGTCTATTTTTGTTGAATCTCGATAGTAGTGATACACATATTCATAATATTGAAGCCAAAAGATGCAGAGTTGATAATGATAGTGCAACTTATTTGTGGCACTGCCGTTTGGGTCATATTGGTGTAAAGTGCATGAAGAAACTCCATACTGATGGACTTTTGGAATCACTTGATTATGAATCACCTGGTACTTGCGAACCATGCCTCATGGGAAAGATGACTAAAACTCCGTTCTACGGAACAATGGAGCGAGCAACAGATTTATTGGAATAATACATACTGATGTATGCGGTCCGATGAATATTGTGGCTCGCGGCGGGTATCGTTATATTCTGACCTTCACAGATAATTTAAGCAGATATGGGTATATCTACTTGATGAAACATAAGTCTGAAACATTTGAAAATTCAAAGAATTTCAGAGTGAAGTGGAAAATCATCGTAACAAGAAAATAAAGTTTCCGCGATCTGATCGTGGAGGAGAATATTTGAGTTACGAGTTTGGTCTTCATTTGAAACAATGTGGAATAGTTTCGCAACTCACACCACCCGGAACACCACAGCCTAATGGTGTGTCCGAACATCGTAACCGCACTTTATTGGAGATGGTGTGATCTATGATGTCTCTTACTGATTTACCGCTATCCTTTTAGGGTTATGCTTTAGAGAAGGCTGCATTCACGTTAAATAGGGCACCATCTAAATCCGTTGAGACGAAACCTTATGAACTGTGGTTTGGCAAGAAACCCAAGTTGTCGTTTCTTAAAGTTTGGGGCTGCGATGCTTATGTGAAAAAGCCTCAACCTGATAAGCTCGAACCCAAATCAGAGAAATGTGTCTTCATAGGATACCCAAAGGAGACTGTTGGGTACACCTTCTATCACAGATCCGAAGGCAAGACATTCGTTGCTAAGAATGGATGCTTTCTAGAAAAGGAGTTTCTCTCGAAAGAAGTGAGTGGGAGGAAAGTAGAACTTGATGAGATAACTGTACCTACTCCCTTATTGGAAAGTAGTTCTTCACAGAAATCAGTTCCTGTGACTCCTACACCAATTAGTGAGGAAGCTAATGATGATGATCATGCAACTTCAGATCTAGTTACTACCGGACCTCATAGGTCAACGAGAGTAATATCCGCACCAGAGTGGTACGGTAATCCTGTTCTGGAGGTCATATTACTTGACCATGACAAACCTACCAACTATGAGGAAGCGATGATGAGCCCAGATTCCGCGAAATGGCTTGAGGCCATGAAATCTGAGATGGGATCCATGTATGAGAACAAAGTGTGGACTTTGGTTGACTTGCCCGATGATCGGCGCCATAGAGAATAAATGGATCTTCAAGAAGAAGACTGACGCTGACGGTAATGTTACTGTCTACAAAGCTCGACTTGTTGCAAAAGGTTTTCGATAAGTTCAATGAGTTGACTACAATGAGACCTTCTCACCTGTAGCGATGCTTAAGTCCTTCCGAATCATGTTAGCAATTGCCGCATTTTATGATTATGAAATTTGGCGAATGGATGTAAAAACTGCATTCCTGGATGGATTTCTGGAAGAAGAGTTGTATTTGATGCAACCTGAAGGTTTTATCGGTCCAAAGGATGCTAACAAAGTGTGCAAGCTCCAGCGATCCATTTATGGACTGGTGCAAGCATCTCGGAGTTGGAATAAACGTTTCGATAGTGTGACCAAAGCATATGGTTTTATACAGACTTTTGGAGAAGCCTGTATTTACAAGAAAGTGAGTGGGAGCTCTGTAGCATTTCTAATATTATATGTGGATGGCATATTGTTGATTGGAAATGATATAGAATTTCTGGATAGCGTAAAAGGATACTTGAACAAGAGTTTTTGAATGAAAGACCTCGGTGAAGCTGCTTATATATTGGGCATCAAGATCTATAGAGATAGATCGAGACGCTTAATTGGACTTTCACAAAGCACATACCTTGATAAAGTTTTGAAGAAGTTCAATATGGATCAAGCAAAGAAAGGGTTCTTGCCTGTGTTACAAGGTGTGAAGTTGAGTCAGACTCAATGCCCGACCACTACAGAAGATAGAGAGAAAATGAAAGTTATTCCCTATGCTTCAGCCATAGGTTCTATCTTGTATGCCTTGCTGTGTACCAGACCTGATGTGTGCCTTTCTATTAGTTTAGCAGGGAGGTACCAAAGTAATCTAGGAGTGGATCAATGGACAGCGGTCAAGAACATCCTGAAATACCTGAAAAGGACTAAGGATATGTTTCTCGTTTATGGAGGTGACAAAGAGCTCATCGTAAATGGTTACGTCAATGCAAGGTTTGACACTGATCCGGATGACTCTAAGTCACAAACCGGATACATATTTATATTGAACGGTGGAGCTGTCAGGTGGTGCAGTTCTAAGCAAAGCGTCGTGGCGAGATCTACGTGTGAAGCGGAGTACATAGCTGCTTCGGAAGCAGCAAATGAAGGAGTCTGGATGAAGGAGTTCATATCTAATCTAGGTGTCATACCTAGTGCATCGGGTCCAATGAAAATCTTTCGTGACAATACTGGTGCAATTGCCTTGGCAAAGGAATCCAGATTTCACAAGAGAACCAAGCACATCAAGAGACGCTTCAATTCCGTCCGCGATCAAGTCAAGGCAGGAGACATAGAGATTTGCAAGATACATACGGATCTGAATGTTGCAGACCCGTTGACTAAGCCTCTCTCACGAGCAAAACATGATCAGCACCAAGACTCCATGGGTGTTAGAATCATTACTGTGTAGTCCAGATTATTGACTCTAGTGCAAGTGGGAGACTGAAGGAAATATGCCCTAGAGGCAATAATAAAGTTGTTATTTATATTTCCTTATATCATCATAAATGTTTATTATTCATGCTAGAATTGTATTAACCGGAAACTTAGTACATGTGTGAATACATAGACAAACAAAGTGTCACTAGTATGGCTCTACTTGACTAGCTCGTTAATCAAAGATGGTTAAGTTTCCTAGCCATAGACATGAGTTGTCATTTTATTAACGGGATCACATCATTAGAAAATGATGTGATTGACTTGACCGATCCGTTAGCTTAGCAAGATGATCATTTAGTTTGTTGCTATTGCTTTCTTCATGACTTATACATGTTCCTATGACTATGAGATTATGCAACTCCCAAATACCGGAGGAACACTTAGTGTGCTATCAAATGTCACAACGTAACTGGGTGATTATAAAGATGCTCTACAGGTGTCTCCGATGGTGTTTGTTGAGTTGGCATAGATCGAGATTAGGATTTGTCACCCCGATTGTCGGAGAGGTATCTCTGGGCCCTCTCGGTAATGCACATCACTATAAGCCTTGCAAGCAATGTGACTAATGAGTTAGTTGCGGGATGATGCATTATGGAACGAGTAAAGAGACTTGCCGGTAACGAGATTGAACTAGGTATTGAGATACCGACGATCGAATCTCGGGCAAGTAACATACCGATGACAAAGGGAACAACGTATGTTGTTATGCGGTTTGACCGATAAAGATCTTCGTAGAATATGTGGGAGCCAATATGAGCATCCAAGTTCCGCTATTGGTTATTGATCGGAGATGAGTCTCGGTCATGTCTACATAGTTCTAGAACCCGTAGGGTCCGCACGCTTAACGTTCGATGACGATCGATATTATGAGTTTATGTGTTTTGATGTACCGAAGGTTGTTTGGAGTCCCGGATGTGATCGCGGACATGACGACGAGTCTCAAAATGGTCGAGACATAAAGATTGATATACTGGACGATGTTATTCGGACACCGGATGAGTTCCGGGGGTCACCGGATAAATATCGGAGTGTCGGGGGGTTATCGGAACCCTCGGGGGAACTAATGGGCCTCTATGGGCCTTAGTGGGAAGAGAGGAAGGGCCAGGAGGGGTTGGCCGCGTGCCCCCCCTTGGGTCCGAATTGGACTAGGGGAAGGGTGTGGCGCCCCCCTTTCCTTCCCTTCTCCCTCTGCCTTCCTTCCCCCTCTCTCCCTCTTGGTGGATTCCTACTAGGACTTGGAGTCCTAGTAGGATTCCCCTCTTGGGGGCACGCCCTAGGGGCCGGCCGGCCTCCCCCTTTCTCCTTTATATACGGGGGCAGGGGGCACCCTAGAACACACAAGTTGACAGTTATCTTAGCCGTGTGAGGTGCCCCCTCCACAGATTTCCACCTCGGTCATATCGTTGCAGTGCTTAGGCGAAGCCCTGCGCCGGTAACTTCATCATCACCGTCACCACGCCGTCGTGCTGACCGAACTCTCCCTCGGCCTCAGCTGGATCAAGAGTACGAGGGACGTCACCGAGCTGAACGGGTGCAGATCGCGGAGGTGCCGTGCGTTCGGTACTTGATCGGTTGGATCGCGAAGACGTTCGACCACATCAACCGCGTTACAAAAACTTCCGCTTTTGGTCTACGAGGGTACGTGGGCACACTCTCCCACTCGTTGCTATGCATCACCTAGATGGATCTTGAGTGTGCGTAGGAATTTTTTTGAAATTACTGCGTTCCCCAACAAAAAGGTGATCTGGATACTTCAAAATATACATGCTGGATTGAGTGGACAGACATTAACATAGACTGTTCTCAGGACACACCACACAACAAAAGCGGTAGTACTAAACAATACAGGGTTCACACACACAAATCAAGTACTCAACAATAGTACTTACTACAGACAAGCAAAGTTGCACTAATTAAACTCTGCAGACTGTTTCTTGCCACCGACCTACGGGATGTACCCCGCATAATTGACTAGGCCATGATCTTCATGAGAGATGTCTACCAGCACCATAGCCATCTCGTCAACCTTGGAGAACCTAACAGAGTGGTCTTTCCACTCATAAACATGATGATGAAGACAGTCCATATCAGATTTGTCGGGAAGCTTTACAAGAACCACACCCTTTGTAATCGAAGGCACAACCAGGAAATTGTTGTGGTGAAGTACAACCTCGAGAACACACCTCACAATAATGCTACAGGAAAACACTAGTTCATGACACGTGGCGACAAGGACACGGTAGCTGGATAGTTTAGTAGTAGAACTCATCCTCAGGTCTTCCAGTTCACAAGACATGACTTTGAGAACTTCATCTCCACCGCAGACCTGTTCTAATTCAAACAGAAACCATATATTTTATTAGTACCCCCGTTCAGAAATATAAGATGATTTTCGATATTTTACTCCATATAAGACTACATATACGCACAAAAATGAGTGAACAAAAACACTAGAACATGTCTTCAAAGGCATGAGAGCAGAGGGATTACTTGCAATATCCATAACACAAGTTACCGAGGCTAATATACTCTCTTCAAAGGCATGAGAGCTAAAATCTTGCATTTCCTACAGCTAGCATTGATGTTCATAAAGTAGTTGAAAGTAATCTATAAGAAATCTGTGTCAACCTCTCGCATGTTTTGGTCAAAATAGCAATTTAGAACCGTCATTTGGCACACAAAAATCACATGCAAGATCACCCAAAAAGTTGTATTACTAGTACTAGTACTGCGTGTTAGATAAAAAACATGATCAAGATCGCCAAAAAGATCGTCAAGAAGAGATATTACCTGGACTTGCTAAATGAGGGATCCCAGAGAGGGGGGCTTGGACAGGGCGATGGCCTTGAGCTTGTCTGCGGTAGTCTCGGTGGGGTGCTTGAGCTTCTTCGTACCCTGAGCCTCCACAGTTTTGGCCAGAGCCACATCGCCTCGGCCGGTGCTCCAGGGTTCATCAAGAACTGTCAAATACAAATAAAAGAAAAGAAACCATAATCAATAACCCAAAAGAAGAACAAAGAGGGAGTTATAGGATCAGTCTCGGGGTTGCAAGACTGGGCCTTGGCCAGAATCGACACCATTGATGCGCTCACCTTTCCTTCTTTGGGAGAGAAGAAAAATGGCAGAAGCAGGTCGGGGTTTTCTTGAAGAAATGAGGAACAAGATGAGGGAGAAGGGAGTTGGGGTTTTCTTCAAGAGAGGAAGCTGAGGGAGAAGAGTGAAACGATGGTTGCCTCGTCCGTACAACTTACTGCTGGAAAGGTGAGGGTTTTGTGATTTGACGGCTCATTGGGCATTACTGCGGCGCTTCGATCGGGGTTGTCTATAGTGCAGTTGTGCACTCTAGTACGGAGTAATTTAGTGCATGGCTAGTGGACCCCAATGCTGGCTGTCCAACACGTCGGCGAAAGTGAGTAGCAAGGTTCCTGACGACCGTCGAGGAGGATCCGCACTGTAGAGCGTGTTCACTGTTTCTGAAGAAAAAATGATTACAACAAGCGTTTCCACTCTTACGATGGAGGAGTGCGAAACACGATAGCCACTTGAACTTACACGTGCTCCTACTACTAGGCATTTTCAGTGGTTCATACGTCAGTACTACATAATCTTGTTGCTAGTGTAGTAAGATATGACGATAACAAATGATGTTTTGCACAGGTCAACTATATGAACAGTAATGTAACGTACCCCTTTTCTGACTGTCTAGTCGAGAATGAACGGTGAGATCAATGTTAACAGAACTAGGTCTACAACGCACGGAGAGTACGGAACATGAACCATATGAAGCATGAATTAGTGTTAGGCTGGGCGTATGAAGGGTGCATGGGATGGGAGCAAAAGTTCCCTTCTCGACCCACTTTTGGGTGTTTGGCAAAGTGCATGAAGGGTGCATGAGTCCACACTAGTAGGTTAACACAAATACACTAGGAGTATGCATAAAGAGGGGTGCTGAGATGAGCATGCACGAAGAGGGAACAACTATATTGAGATGAGAATGCAACCAAACACACCCACAAGCTTTGTGCTACAGTGACTGATCTACACCGTCTGAGTTTGATCCAACGGTCAAGTTGCACCGAGACATGGACATGCCCATGCAGAGGACGCCTAAACACCACCGAAGTCCCTTTGCTTCTCAAGGCGCACGACGTTGGTGATGCAGGGTGCCACCGCCCGCAGAGCCCACTCCCGGTTGACGAGAGCCAGCTCGTCAAAGACGGCGTCCAATGGCACGAATGAATTCCGGTGACGGAGCCCTGAGAGGATTCGCCCGGCAACGGCAACGGCAGACCGCAACCCCTCCTTGTCTAGCTCCGCCCCCACCATCGCACGGAGACGACTCAGTTCCTTGGAGATATAGGTGAAGAAGGAGACTAGGCTAGGAAGCCGCAGCTCGTTGAAGTCAACGGGGTGGTCGAACGGGTTTAGCCCAACGGCCGGCATGGTCGCGCTAGCACGACGGTAGGCATCGCGCAGCCGCAACATGTGTGTGGCAACATAGTCCACCAAGTGGTTGAGGCGATCCTGGACCTCATCACGATCGGCCTGCTCGCGCTCCAGCCGGCTCGCCTGACCGCCTATCGTATCTCCCGCTTTCTGCAGCAATGCCGCCGATGCCCCGAGCATCTTTGTGGCGGACGCCTGTGATTCGTCTCCAACATAACTATAATTTTTTATTGTTCCATGCTATAATATTATAATTCTTGGATGTTTTACAATCATTTTACAGTCATTTTATATCATTTTTTGGTACTAACCTATTGACATAGTGCCAAGTGCCAGTTGCTGTTTTCTGCATGTTTTTTACATCACAGGAAATCAATACCAAACGGAGTCCAAACGCAGTGAAACTTTTTATGGATTTTTTGGACCAAAAGGCATCCAATGGGCCGGAGAAGCGTCTGGGGGGGTGCTCCGAGAGGAGCACAACCCACCACGGCGCGCTTGGAGGCCCAGGCACGCCCTGGTGGGTTGTGCCCACCTCGGGTGCCCCCTGGACCACCTCTTTGCTCTATAAATACCCCAATATTCCAGAAACCCTAGGGGAGTCGACGAAAATCAATTCCAGCCGCCGCAAGTTCCAGAACCACCCGATCCATTCTAGACACCATCATGGAGGGGTGCATCATGTCCATTGGTGCCTCTCCGATGATGCGTGAGTAGTTCTTTGTAGACCTACGGGTCCGTAGTTAGTAGCTAGATGTCTTCCTCTCTCTCGTTTGATTCTCAATACAATGGTCTCTTGGAGATCCATATGATGTAACTCTTTTTGCAGTGTGTTTGTTAGGATCCGATGAACTTTGAGTTTATGATCAGATCTATCTTTTTATCCACGAAAGTTATTTGAGTCTTCTTTGATCTCTTTTATGCATGATTACTTGTAGCCTCGTATTTCTTCTCCGATATTTGGGTTTTGTTTGGGCAACTTGTTCTATTTATCTTGCAATGGGAAGAGGTGCTTTGTAGTGGGTTCGATCTTACGGTGCTTGATCCCAGTGACCGAAGGGGAACCGACACATATGTATCATTGCTACTAAGGATAAAACGATGGGGTCTATTTCTACATAAATAGATCTTGTCTACATCATGTCATCGTTCTTATTGCATTACTCCGTTTCTCCATGAATTTAATACACTAGATGCATGCTGGATAGCGGTCGATGTGTGGAGTAATAGTAGTAGATGCAGGCAGGAGTCGGTCTACTAATCTTGGACGTGATGCCTATATAATGATCATTGCCTGGATATCATCATGATTATTTGAAGTTCTATCAATTGCCTAACAGTAATTTGTTCACCTACCGTTTGCTATTTTTCTCGAGAGAAGCCACTTGTGAAACCTACGCCCCCCGGGTCTCTTCTTTATTATATTTGCCATTGCGATCTATTTTCCTTTTCTTTTCTTTTTAGATCTATTAAACCAAAAACACAAAAATACCTTTCTGCAATTTATTTTATTTGGCATTCGATCTATCAATATTTACAACTCTCTCACGTCCATTTGCCTATTTCTGGCGCCGTTGCCCGAAAGGGATTGACAACTCTTTTAACACGTCGGGTTGTGAGTATTTGTTATTTGTGTGCAGGTGCTGTTTACGTAGTGTTGCTTGGTTCTCCTACTGGTTCGATAACCTTGGTCTCATCATTGAGGGAAATACCTACCGTCGCTGTGCTGCATCATCCCTTCCTCTTTGGGGAAATACCGACGTAGCTTCAATCCGCATCAAAAGGAATTTTTGGCGCCGTTGGCGGGGAGGATCAAGTCAAGATAGTCTCCCGGCCACGCACCAATTTCTGGCACCGTTGCCGGGGAGGATCACGTCAAGATTGTCTCCCGTCAACAAGCCAATTTTTGGCGCCGTTGCCGGGGAGACATCATCAACATCTACCCGGTTCCTAATCACAAATCTCATCTCCTCGCAATTTAAATTATTTGCCATTTGCCTCTCGTTTTCCTCCCCCCACTTCACCAAAATTTGCCGTTTTATTCGCCCTCTTTTTCATTCGCCATTGTCTTGCCGGATCTGTTTTTGAGTGCAATCTTGTTGCTAGTCACAATGACTCAAGAAAACACAAGTTGTGTGATTTCTCAAATACCAACAACAATGACTTTATTGGCACTCCGATTGCTCCTCCCGCCACTAGTACGGAGTCTTGTGATATTAATACTGCTTTGCGGAATCTTGTTATGAAAAATCAATTTTCCGATACTCCTAATGAGGATGCCTTGTCCCATCTTAACACATTCGTGGAATTATGTGATATGCAAAAGAAAAAAGATGTGGACAATGATGTTGTGAAGTTGAAATTATTTCCGTTTTGTTTGCAAGATCATGCAAAAATTTGGTTTTCTTCGTTGCCTCGCCATAGTATCGATTCTTGGAATAAGTGCAAAGATGCTTTTATTACTAAGTATTTTCCGCCCGAGAAAATTATTTTGCTTAGAACCCAGATCATGAATTTCAAGCAACTTGAGCATGAGCATGTTGCACAATCTTGGGAAAGGATGAAAATGATGCTAAGGAATTGCCCAACTCATGGGTTAAATCTTTGGATGATCATACAAAACTTTTACGCGGGGTTGAATTTGTTTCTCGTAATCTTTTAGATTCCGCCGCGGGTGCTACTTTTATGGAAATTACTTTGGGTGAAGCCACCAAATTGCTTGATAATATTATGGCAATTTATTCACATCGTTGCTACTAAGGATAAAATGATGGGGTCTATTTCTACATAAATAGATCTTGTCTACATCATGTCATCGTTCTTATTGCATTACTCCGTTTCTCCATGAAATTAATACACTAGATGCATGCTGGATTACAGTCGATTTGTGGAGTAATAATAGTAGATGCAGGTAGGAGTCGGTCTACTAATCTTGGACGTGATGCCTATATAATGATCATTGCCTGGATATCGTCATGATTATTTGAAGTTCTATCAATTTCCCAACAGTAATTTTTTCACCCACCGTTTGCTATTTTTCTCGACAGAAGCCACTAGTGAAACCTACGGTCCCCGGGTCTCTTCTTTATTATATTTGCCTGTGTGATCTATTTTTTTGCTTTTATTTTCAGATCTATTAAACCAAAAACACAAAATACCTTGCTCCAATTTATTGTATTTGGTGTTCGATCTATCAATATTTACAACTCTCTCATGTCCGTTTGCCTATTTCTGGCGCCATTGCCCGAAAGGGATTGACAACCCCTTTAACACGTCGGGTTGTGAGTATTTGTTATTTGTGTGCAGGTGTTGTTTACGTAGTGTTGCTTGGTTCTCCTACTGGTTCAATAACCTTGGTCTCATCACTGAGGGAAATACCTACCGTCGATGTGCTGCATCATCCCTTCCTCTTTGGGGAAATACCGACGTAGCTTCAAGCCGCATCAGCATGCCGCTTTTGAAGCTCCATGAACTCCCGCACATAAAGGAGGAGCATGGCACTCCTCTCCTCCTTGAGCTCATGGAGCTCCACATCCTTGGCCCTGAGCTCCGCATCCTTGGCATGGAGCTCCTGTGTCAGGCGCCTTACCTCAGACTCCGTGATCTGGTGCGCCGCCATGGAACCAGGTAGAAGCAATGGGGAGAGGAAGCAAAGGGGGTGAGAGGACTGAAATGCAATGCAATATACGGAAAGGCGGAGGAAGCCAGCCGAGGAGTGGGGTGAATCTTTTGGTTTTCACCATGGGAAAACACCAGTCGACGACTTTTCACATCAGGGAGCAGTGGGTTTTACAGGCGGAGTCATCATGACTAATTGATGTCGCGCCTGCTCCCGTCAATCAAAAAAATAAAAATCCTGCCGCGCCTGCTGTCGGTGTCAAAACTGATGGATCTCGGGTAGGGGGTCCCGAACTATGCGTCTAAGGCGGATGGTAACAGGAGGCGGGGGACACGATGTTTACCCAGGTTCGGGCCCTCTCGATGGAGGTAATACCCTACTTCCTGCTTGATTGATCTTGATGATATGAGTATTACAAGAGTTGATCTACCACGAGATCGTAGAGGCTAAACCCTAGAAGCTAGCCTATGGTATGATTGTTCTTGTCCTACGAACTAAACCCTCTGGTTTATATAGACACCGGAGGGGGCTAGGGTTACACAGAGTCGGTTACAAGGGAGGAGATCTACATATCCGTATTGCCAAGCTTGCCTTCCACGCCAAGGAGAGTCCCACCCGGACACGGGACGGAGTCTTCAATCTTGTATCTTCATAGTCCAACAGTCCGGCCAAAGGATATAGTCCGGCTATCCGAGGACCCCCTAATCCAGGACTCCCTCAGTAGCCCCTGAACCAGGCTTCAATGGCGATGAGTCTGGTGCGCAGATTGTCTTCGGCATTGCAAGGCGGCTTCCTCCTCCGAATATTCCATAGAAGATTTTGAACACAAGGATAGTGTCCGGCTCTGCAAAAAAAAATCCACATACCACCATAGAGACAATAATATTTCCACAAATCTAATCTGCTGACAGCTTCTCTAAACGCGATGTTCTGCCGTGATCTGGTCATCACGAACCGTTTTTCCGAGCCTGCCACTGCACGTGTTGCGAGGCGGTTTTGTTGGCACGTCTTGTCGAAGCAGAGATCGTGTCCCTCTTTCCACGGGATTCTCATCAATACGGGTGTGGGTAACCCAATCGTGCCTGCTGGTATGACTCCTCGATTTTAGGCAAGTTCCAAACGGCCACGCAGGGGAGACTTGATATTCACCCCCTTTATAAAGGGGCCAAGGCATGTCCCTTTCTTCTCGCGCTCGATCCTTCCTTTCCCCCCCACCTTGAATTCCAACACTCAAGGCTCAGGCTAAGCGCTTCAGACCTTCAAGCATGTCTGGATCCAACCTTCAAGGCCGGTGGATGGCCTCCTCTGTCACAGAGGAGGACATCAAGAAGCTAAGAGAAGCCAGGTATCTGGCCGCCAAAATCTCGCACAGGCTGCCTACTCAAGGGCAGGTCAGCCCCACTCCCGAACCCAATGAGAGTGTCGTATTTATTTCCCAATTCCTCCAAGGGCTAGGCTTTAGTCTTGATCCCTTTGTTAGAGGGCTTATGTTCTACTACGGGCTCGATTTCCATGATCTGGCTCCGGATTCCATCCTTCACATCTCGTTGTTCATCGTCGTGTGTGAAGCCTTCCTCCGCATCACCCCACACTTCGGCTTATGGCTCAAGACCTTCAATGTGAAGCCGAAGATGATTGAGGGGCGACACGCAGAGTGCGGAGGCGCCATAATAAACAAAGGCGCCAATGCTCCATGGCCAAAGGGTTCCTTCCCGGAGACATCCAAGTTATGGCAGCGGGAGTGGTTTTACATCACCGCTCCCTGAAGCGCTAAGTGGGTAGCTGCCCCCGCCTTCCGTCCGGGCCCCCCGCCACAATTGGCGTCATGGGTCAACAAAGGGCTGGACTGGGGGCCATCTAATGATGTGCCGACATTGCAGAGCCGCATCCGAGATCTCTTCAAGGGAGATGTCAGCCTTGTCAAGGTAATGCAAGTCATGCTAGTTCGTCGGGTCCTGCCGTGCGAACGTCGACCTCTCCGTATGTGGGAGTTCAACCCGTGAGGACCGCGAACTATTCAGCAATTCTTCGGCGCGACGCTCGAAGAGATGTATGGATTGTTCTTCGGATCACGAATAAAGTGTCCGAACACCACCGAGGATGCGGGTCTGAACTGCAATCGTCCAGACACCCAAGTAAGTAATTCCGCGGCTGAACACGTTGTCTTTTAATTTATCACAACATCATTCTGAAAAGTCGCCTTTTGACCAGGACTGGATAAAAAAGGCAAAGATGATCAGGTGTTCGGCCCCCCTTCCCGAAGGCTCACCGGATCATGTACTAGCCAGGATGCTTGAGCTTGTGCCTTATCAAGCGCCATTAGGGGAAGATAAAGGGAGGAACAGTGAAGCCGCAAGCGAGCCTCACTCATTATTCATCCAAACCGGGGGAATTAGTGCCTCCGCGAAGGAGGATAACCGGGGAGAAGAATCTAAAATTCCCTCTCCCCAAGGAAGGAAGAGGGCCGCCTCTAAAGACTTGGAAACAATGCTTTTCAAACGAGGGAAGAAACCTTTGTCAGGGGGCCCTACCCCGGAGGGCACCCTTACCGCACAGTGCCCGCAAGGGGACCAGCCCTCCACCGAGCTGTAAGTAAACAAAAGTACTTTATAATAAATATACCCCGCTTCATTTCTGAGAACAATAGCCGAGACGTATGTCTTGTAGTTCGGATCGTAGCCCTTGTCGACAGAGTTCTTCTTCGGGGGATCTTCTTCCAGAAATGATGGAGAGAGAAACGCCTCCCCGTGCCTCCCCGCCACGTGAGGTGGACGACCCTGAGGTGTCGTCACAGAGGATTTCTCCTGATCCGCCAAGGCCAGAAGGTAACCCTTTAGCCACCCGAAGTCCGGAGTATTCGGCTCCTAAGGAGAGCCACAAAAAGAGTCCGGGACTGTCCGGCGCACGACCGGACGCACTAATGAGTCTTCTGGAGCAACCATCTATCTTAGAGGTGCATCGTACTCTAATGGGTACGGTGTTTGAGAGAATTTCATCCGCCAAAAGTGGGTTGCATGAAGCCTTTATGAGCCTGCTAAGAGGCTTTGAGGTACGCAAAGTAATATATATTTTTTGACGGCACCGCACACGCTAGGTGTGCCCTATGCAGATAGTAGCCCCTGAGACTCTGGTTGCTGTCAAAAAAGGCGGCAAACAGAGGATCATAGTCCCAGGTAATAACCGTGTTGCTTTCATGTGCAGGCGGCTGAGGGTCCGGTGGCTAGCGGGACTGGTGAGTTTGCCGAACTGAAGCGGCAACTTGATGCGGCAGATGCCGACATCGTGCTTGTAAACAAGCGGCTTGACGAGGCACATGGTATGTATTCTTCGGTGATCAACATATATTAAGAGGAGCGTGATCCTACTATCTGTAATATGCTGTGACTGCAGATGGAGCTGCCGCCGTGGAGACCCTTCGGGCAGAACTTGCCCGAGCCAAGGAACAAGCCAGGAAGAGTGATGCGGCCGCCCTAAAGGCGGTCGAAGAGCTAAGAGCCGAATAGGCTGCGCATTGCCAGAGCAAAGAGAAAATAGCCAAGATGGCTGTTGAGTTGAAAGAAGCCACTGGCCGTTATGAGCTTCTTGAAAAGGAAAGCCAAACGAAGACGGCGGACCTGGAGAAAGCAATGGTAGCAGCCAAGGAAGCCCGCTCTAAAATCAGAGCGGCGAAGGAGGAGCTACGTCAAGCCGGAGATATCGCGGCTGGGAAGCCCTTTTTGTTGCGGATGAAGTTCGGAGATCCTAAGTATGCCCTGCTAGATCAATTATGGAGTTCTGCAGACGCGTACTTGGATTTGGCAGCGAGTGCTGCTGATGTAGCCGAGTTTTTCAAAGATCAAAAAGATCACGAAGTGGAAAAGCTGTTCTGGTCGCAGTTCAATGTTCCAGTGCGTCCGCTGCTGTTAAATGAGCAAATGGCCGAGTGGGCCGAGCTCCATAGGTTGTCCGGGCTTGCCATGAGGTCTGTGCCGGAAGGACCAAGGCCGAATAGTTATTTTGGCTTAGTGCAACGATTCCTTGGTGATGTGCCGCATATCGACGCTGTGAAGAGGTCGACGTGCATAGAGGGTGCGCAGATGGCTCTTCCCGTGTCACGACATACTGGGCAGAGATGGAGGCCACCTCTATTGCAACCCAGAGTTCGGCCATAGGCCGGGTATCGACAGAGCACTATTTTGAAGAAGTCCTAGAAGGCGCTCGTTTAATAGAGGCTCAGTGCTCGAAGGGTATCATGTTCTAGTGACATGTATCCCAATTTTAAGAACAATGCTATTTGAATTATAAAGGCTGTGTTTATACTTTTGCCTGAAAGTATTATTATGCCTCCTGTGCGGTCGTTTATGTATATATATATAACCTGAAAGTTTGCAGTCGTCGGCTTCAGCCCCCACGCACATAATGCAGGGGTGTTCGCAAAAGCGCGTGTTCACACTTGGTCCAACATCTTGGTCCATTAAGGAGGTGGTAGCGCGGCGAACAAGGCAATCGGACTATATTGCTTTAACACTTTCACTTAACCATAGGAGTTTGACAGTGGGGCTACTATATAGCCCATGGTACTTCCGCGTCTATCCGAATACGGTGCGCGTACGTACATGACCGGGAAAACCGGTCCTTCGTTAATGCGGAGGAATCCCGAAGATTCCGATGAGTCATCAAGTGGTTGACCAGCCTCGCGCTTTATCATGACAGTCAGTTTTCGGCTTTCTCTACTGAGGTGCTCGTCCAGATGAACCAGGGCACAATCGCAGTAGTTCTCCTGGTGCCACCTTAGCCGATAGAGAAGAACGTAAGGTAGCAAAACACGGGAGCCGGGCAAACCCAACATTTGACCAAAGACATGATTCGGAGCTGATGCGTATAAGGCCAAACTCGCCACGCCGAACACTCCCTAAGGTATTCGGTCTTTACAACATATAACGGGCTGAGTAACGCCCTTGAACCCTGAATTTCCAGGTACGTGCATTAGTCTGACGTGGCGAAATGCCAATAACGCCGGCATCCCTCTCGGTTGTGTTGAGTATCCGGAGGGTGTGAAGCAATAGGAGACAGTAAGAAAGGTTTACACAGGGTCTTAATCTAAAAAGAAACCTTTGAGCGAGGCCCTGCTGCACGTCTGCGCCTGTGTCTCCGTTGTGCCGTATCCTGGAAGGGTGTAGCACGATTATGATCTGTTAAAAGAGAAGAACTTAGATGAAATTTGTCGTGCGAAAAATTGGTTATTCTTAATGAACCATTAAAATTCAAAATAAGGTCGAGCCGAACTGTAGACTTGTTTTTTTACATGCGCGAAGCCCATAGCACCGTCTACGGAGGTATGTTCGTCAACCCAATCTCAGGTTTATCTAAGCTGCTACAGCTAGTGGTGCGCCGGACTCGTCTAGCCGTGTCCGCGGTCTTGACGATCGATCGTTTATGCTGGTTGGAGAGGCCATTTAGTGTTCGGTAGCTAAAGCCGTCGCACATTCTTCCGCGCGTATGGAACGCTTAGTGTTTCCGCTAACTATGATGATGCCGCGTGGACAGGGCATCTTGAGCTTAAGATAAGCATAATGCGGTACTGCATTAAAACTAGCGAAGGCCGTTCTTCCGAGCAGTGCTTGATAGCCGCTTCGGAATGGAGCGATGTCGAAGGTTAACTTTTCACTTCGGAAGTTGTCGGGGGAACCGAATACAACCTCTAGTACGAGAGAGCCTGTGCAACGGGCCTCTGGGCCTGGTATTTGTGACGCCCTCAATTCAATCGTACACTAATCATCCACGCAAATGTGTACGATCAGGATCAAGGACTCACGGGAAGATATCACAACACAACTCTAGACACAAATTAAAATAATACAAGCTTTATATTACAAGCCAGGGGCCTCGAGGGCTCGAATACATAAGCTCGAAAACACAAGAGTCAGCAGAAGCAACAATATCTGAGTACAGACATGAGTTAGACAAGTTTGCCTTAAGAAGGCTAGCACAAAAGCAACATTGATCGAAAAGGCAAGGCCTCCTGCCTGGGAGCCTCCTAACTACTCCTGGTCGTCGGCGGTCTTCACGTAGTAGTAGGCATCAGCGGTGGCATCTGGCTCCCAGGCTCCGACATCTGGTTGTATCAACCGGAAAGAAGAAGAAAGGGGGAAAAGGGGGAGCAAAGCAACCGTGAGTACTCATCCAAAGTACTCGCAAGCAAGGATCTGCACTACATATGCAACATTATCAAAGGAAGGTTGTATATGTGGACTGGGCTGTAGGAATGCCAGAATAGAGGGGAGAACCTAGTCCTATAGAAGACTAGCATCTTCTGGAAAACACCATCTTGCAGCAACAGGAGGGAGTAGAGTAGCATAAAGTAAAGTAGTAGAAGTGTTATCAACCTCGGCCAGAGATCCTTTCTCGACTCCCTACGAGAAAGCAATCCCAGAGCCATACTATCCATTTATCATCTCATATCCAAGTCTCATCTCAAGTATCCAGTTCTAGTTGTATCGACCGGGATACAACTCCAAGTGTCCGTTACCGTAGGACAGGCTATCGATAGATGTTTTCTTCCCTGCAGGGGTGCATGAACTTACCCACCACGCTCGCTTAACTCCGTCCGGACACACTTTCCTGGGTCATGCCCGACCTCGGCCAAACAATACACCGCAACCCGACCTAGGCTTAATAGAGAGGTCAGCACGCCGAACTAAACCTATGCCCCCAGGGGTCATGGGCCATCTCCCCGGGAACTCCTGCACGTTGCGTACGCGGCCGGTGACTAGACCTAGCTACCTCGTTCAACAAGGCAGGTGCTTACACAGTCCAACCCGGCGCGCACCGCTCAGCCGCTGACGTCTACTAACCTTCGGCTGATGCATACGACGCAGAACGCCCATACTATGCGCACGTGATGGTTAGTGCTATCAGGCCAGAGGCCCCTCGGATCAAATATCCATATCATAGTGGATTAGGAACGCGCGGTAACAAGCAGAGACTCACGAAAGATGTGACCCCGTCGCCCTGTCTCGAGGACTTGCAGCAAGGGCTAAGAATGCCCGGCCACGCCTCGTAATTATCTCGCGGGCACCCTCTAGGTCAACCCGACTCCACATCACTCACAATTAAGCTCGCGCGGTTACCCCTCAGGGCTGACCCGTCTTTCCTAGTAACAGTGGTAAAGTCCAAGTATCCGTGTGTCCGACATCAAGGGAAAAACCCAAGGAATCACCCCCAGTGAATTCCACTCGATGTAATCATCAAGGTGAACGTAAGAGGAATCACCCCCGAGGTTCACACTTGAGGGGTTGCATGACAGAGTCATATCGGAAGTGGTTAAGGCGGAATCACCCTTGATGACCACGACTGAACAGCTACACTACAGGGTTAACATCAGAAGTGTTGTAGAGATCTCACCCTCGGCACTCGATAGTAACCCAGCAGTGTCGAGCAAATAAGGGGAAAGTGATGTGCGGTGCCGGGGCCTGGTTTTCGATCCCGTTGATCGGGTATTCGAACATAAAGCGGGGCAACTGGGACAAGGTGGGGGTCACTGATGGATCACTAACCAACCTATACTAAGCAGTTTAGGATAAGCATGTAGATAACAATAAGCAGGTTACAAAAGTAGGCTATGCATAAAAATAGGAGCAATCAATTACAGTAGCGAAATCTAATGCAAGCATGAGAGAATGGAATGGGCGATATTGGGATGATCAAAGGGGGGGCTTGCCTGGTTGCTCTGGCAAGGAGGGGTCGTCGTCGAGGTAGTCGATCACAGGGGCAGCATCGGTCTCGGGGTCTACCGGAGAGAAGAGGGGGAAGAAACAATAAATATAAAGCAAACATAGCATCACAAAGCATAATGTGGCAATACGTTGTGCCGGATGTGACCTAACGTATGGCTACACGATATAGGTAAAGGGGGAATTCAACCGGGAATGTTTTCCCGGTTCCGGACCTGTGTCAGACACATGACCGGAGGGGGAAAGTTCCATTTTCAGATAGTTAGAGGCATCTGACGGGTAAACGAACCGCGTGTTCGGATTCGTCTCATCGTTCTGAGCAACTTTCATGTAGAAAACATTTTCATCCGAGCTACGTATTATTTTATATGTTTTTTTTCAAAATTTTATTCAGTTACTAGAATTATCAGATTTTAATTTATTTCCAAAAACAGGATTAATGCAACAGCATGACATCATCACGACATCAGCATTCAAAGGAGTTGACCAGGGTCAACCCTGACATGTGGGGCCATTCTGTCATAGACTCACAGCTAATCAAGTTAATTAGGTATACTAAACAGAGTTAATTAATCTAATTAATTGGTTAATTAATTAATTAACTTTACTTATTAATTTTATTATTTCAAATTTTTGTTTAGGAAAAGGGCGTGGGGCCCCGTTGTCATAGGCCCAGGCCACAAACGGGCGCAGGGCGTGGTTGTAACGGGCGGCGAATGCGCGCATGGGCGTCGGGCGCCTATGCCTGGGCGCGGCTAGGCCGACGGGGAGCGGGGGGCACCGGCGCAGCGGCCAGCGGTGGGAGGCGGTAGACGCGGAGCAAGGGGCGTGGCTCGGCGAGCGGTGGCCGGTGCGGGCGAGCGCGCGCGGCGCGAAGTGGCAGTGGCATTGCAAGGGACGTGGCGCAAGGGGCGTGCAGAAGCAGCGGCCAGGGAGTGCGACAGGGGACGGCTGGGGGTGCAGCGACCAGCAGCAAAACGGCAGCAATAGCGCAGCAGGAGGGCAGCCGAGTAGCAGCGCAAGTAGCAGGCAGAGCCACGAGCGCGAGGGGTGGGCGCGATGACCGCGGGCGACGAGCTTACGGGTGGTGGTGGTGCCGGTGCTAAACACGAACAGAGGGAGAGGGGAAGGATGCATCTCGCATTGTGGCTCACATCGAGGTGCGTAGGGGGCTTAGGGGAGCCGGAGGGACCCTGCCGGCAAGGTCCCGCGACCGGACGGGCCGACAGGCGCGAGGGCGAAGCAGAGATGCTGGTTGAGGGAGCTCGAGGAAGCCGGGCGCGGTGTAGCATGTAGAGGAAGGAGACCGGGAGGGGCGGCGCTCGAGGGGGTTCGGCGGGGAAGAGGCGGTGACGGGGCAGGGCAGCGCCAGGAACGGGCGCCGGCGGCGGGCTCGCGGGGCTGTTGCCCCCACTCAATCCAGATGCGGGAGGGAGAGGAGCAAGTGGTGGATGGGGGATCGTGGGGGGGTGTGGGTGATTAGCTCACAGGGAGTGGGGGGTTATGGGGGAGAGGTGGGCCGGCCTGTGGTTGGCCAGCTGGGCCGGTTGGCCTAGTGGGGGGAGGCCTTTTCTCTTTTCTGGTTTTCTGGTTTTCTCTTTTTATTTAAAACAGAGACGGCTAGGGAAAGGTTTGGGCTACCAAACCACTTTGAAAAAAATGTGGGACTAGGCCACTTAAATTCGTTTTAGTATTTGGCACTGCCACAAAGAGTTTGAGGGACAACTAAACCCATTTGGATTTTGCCCCAATAAAATAGCATTTTAAAATGCTGAAATGGCACTGTTTTAATTGCTATAGTCCATCTTGGCACTGGAGGTGATGTTGTTTTCCTTAACAATCATTTGTTATGGAATTTTGGCCAAATGATGAACTATTTTGTAGCAACTTTTGTGCAACTTAAAAAATTCACTTGCAAATTGAATTTGATTTCAAAGTGGAATCTCAACTGATAGTTGAATCGAAGTTGATCAAGGACCGTTTAGCAAAATGATTAGCTTTAATCATGGAGGGTTACTGTAGCATGACACCGGGGTGTTACAAATCTCCTCCACTACAAGAAATCTCGTCCCAAGATTTAAGGGGTGGAGTAAGGGGGAAAGACTCAGGAAGGACGGAGCTCAACACAAGATAGGTACCTGGGGGCTATCTCAGTGAACGTGGCATAGAGGCACCCCTTGAGTCGAAATTCAAGAAGGACGTCGAGATCAAGGTAAGGAGGTGCAATAAGAAGTTTCGAGCGGGCATGCAATCGTGTGATGCCAAATCAGAAGGCCAAAGGGGTTCGGAGCAACGAAAGGAAATATTCCGTCTGATACCAGACTAGATCATCCATAGGACGGTGGCTCGAGAATTTCATACGAAGCCAATTGCAAAGAATACTTCAGAATAAAGGTTGTACAAGGGAGTCAGGTTTTGATCCTGTGGAACTGTGGGTTATGGGCCCACCATGTGTGTTCAGAGTAGGAAAAGCGGCGACATCTTGCGCAGATATGATAGCAAGGCATGTCATAATATAGCTTGTCAGTTATGTTGGCAACAACGTTGGTACCAAGGGCGAGGGACGAAGAGAACCATTTTCCTGCTCGTTGAACGAGGCGGACCAATAGGCAAAGTTCTCGTCCATCGGTGGTTACCGGAATGTTTTCAACAATAGTAATAGAGTCTTATTGATAGAGTTGTACGCCGAGGTGTTTACCTAAGCAGAGAATTAACTCTGCTCCGATAAGTTAGATTACGAGAAAGGTTAAACAAACCAATGGAAAGGAAAATGTGACTAATAATTTAATCAGAACAATGGAAAGGAAAAGGTGTTTAAACACAAATATCAGGAGTATATCCTTCCCAAGGACAAGCAGAGGATGATATCCATGACAGGATAGTAAGTAGATAACCAACTAGTGGAAAGGGTGGGGAAATTGATGATGTTACCCATACAATGGTGTTTGGATAGATGATCAAGAAACATTTAGCATTGCGCTTCCAATGTTCTTGTTGATGAACGAAGTACTACAGTCGTGCTTCGAGATAGCATTGGCATGGCCATTAGGTAAAGGCCGGGCCTTGGGAATACAAAGGATCCATCAAGAATTTCTAGAACATCTCATGCAACTTTATCAGGAAAAAGATGAGGATGTGGCCGATGGGTTCAGCGGCAATCCATCGACATGTCAAAAAGGATGTAATGCCAAAAGATATGAACAAGTTTGTGTTGGGGGGAATGCAAGAATGTTGTCAATGATAACCCAAATCATCGAGGGGCAAGGATGGTATTTCTCTTCATGAACTCAATTGATACCCTGGAAGAGCTCAAAATGCCGATGATGATCACGACACATTTGTTGAGAGATTTCATGAAGATGTAATCGATCGGCGATGACATCAAGTCAAAGGAATGATGAAGCGAAAGGTTATTCGAACCACGGGTACGACACAAACTAGAAATCAAGCTTGTTGTTCAAGGCAAAATGATATGACGAGGAAGATCAACGTAAGCTTAGCTCATCGTCGAAATTTGTGCTCCAGGAAGAAGAACCAGGTAGCACAGTTAAAATTTGGCATGATAATGATATAGTTGATCAGGCTAGGAGTGACTTGAAGGATTATTAAACTCGTAAGCAACAAAAATTACTTAGAGTTATTGAATCAGAGTGCAGCGATTCACTTATCGGTGTTCTCGGTTGACAAACAACCCAGAACCCATGAAGTGACAAAGACAGGGTAAGGTAGTACTTAATCAGAAGTTCATAAGATGTAGTGCAATGGCATGATATCCTCGAGATACCAGGGGTAATACTCGAAGGTAGATCATAATAGAGGTTGCTGAGATGTATCGATCTGCAGAAGACAAGTGCCTTAACTTGTCCGAGAAATGGAATCAAAGGGGAACAATCATGGTCAGAACCACGGTTGCAAAAGACCAAACATAGATTACTAGATGAACTTATAACAAGGGGATTATTATTATCACAAGAAGCTACCATGATAAGTTCCACATCGGGTTCATGGGCATGAACACAAAGTTCAAGGTCGTGAACTGGGTAGTTCTCTTCATGAGGACGTACTTGACGGGAGGCATAAGCAATCACTCTGCGCTCTTGCATTAGGACACAACCTAATCCTTGACGTGAAGCGTCGCAATAGATGACGAAGTCCTTGCGAGAATCAGGGGGAGCAAGCACTGGGGCACATGTCAGCTTGTCTTTGAGTGCCTGGAAACTTTCCTGACACTTTTCAGTCCAATCAAACTTAACGCCTATGTGTAGCAGATTGGTCAGTGGCTTGGTGATCTTGGAGAAGTTCTCGACAATAGCTGGCTAGTCCGAGAAAGCTTGTGACTTGCTTGACAGTCTTCGGAGGGGTCCAGTCAAGAATAGCCTGAACGCGCTCTGGGTTGACAACAATACCATCCTTGGAGATGACATGACCAAGGTAGGTTACCTCGGGTAACCAGAATTCACACTTGGAATACTTGGCATAAAGTTGACGTTCTCGAAGCTTCTCTAGAACAAGACGAAGATGTTCAGCATGTTCTTCTTTGTTCTTCAAATATACTAGTATATCATCCAGATAGACTACGACAAACTTGTCGAGGTAATCCATGAATATATAGTTCATCAGGCGGGAGAATGTGGCTGGAGCATTGGTCAAGCCAAAAGACATGACGGTGTACTCGTAAGAACCATAACGAGTGACGAATGTAGTCTTTGGAATATCCTCTTCACGAACACGGATCTGATGGTAACCCAACCTCAAGTCGAGTTTAGATAATATCGATGAACCAGCCAGTTGATCATACAGATCATTGATCCGAGGAAGGGGATATTTGTTCTGAATTGTAGCTTGGTTGATAGGACTGTAGTCTTGGACCAAACGGTTCGTTCCGTCCTTCTTCTTAATGAAGAGAGAAGGTGCTCCCCAAGCAGAGGAACTTGGACGAATGAAACCCTTGCGAAGAGATTTGTCGATTTCCTCCTTAAGTTCAAGGAGCTCATGAGGCGGCATCTTGTAGGGTCATTTGGCGATAGGAACGGTGCCTGGTTTCAAGTCGATGACGAACTCGACAGCCCGGGCAGGGGGTATTCCTGGAAGTTCTTCTGGAAATACGTCTTGGAAGTCGTGAACGACTGGAATCTTTTCAATTCCCTCAAGAGGTGCTGCGTTCAACGCATTCCAAAGCATAAAGTCATGCTTCAGCATTTTGAACAAGCTGAGCATGGTAGGTTACTATCTCATCGGAAGGATGTAGGAGGTGAACGACCTTGGTGGCACAAACGATAGAGGCAGTATGCGCTTTCAACCATTCCATTCCCAGAATGAGATCAATATTGGAAGACTCCAGAATAATGGGAGAAACAAGGAATTCCAACCCTTCAATTTCAACAGGAACGTCGCGACCAATCATGGTAGTTTGACATCGGCCCGCACGGGTGCGTACCACTATTGGAGTGTTCATGGGCTTGCATCGAATGTCGTGTGTGTATGCAAAATTTTCTAACATGAATGAATGTGATGCTCCTGAATCGAATAAAACTAAAGCTGGTACTGAATTAACAAGGAGAGTACCCATCAAAGTAGCAGGCTGGTCTTGAGCTTCATTCAGATCAACATGATTAGCCCGACCACGACCATAAGGTCTGGCATTGTTGTTGTGGGGCTGATTGTTACGGCCAGTTGAAGGCAGAGCCAACTGGCTCTTTTTCTGATTGCACTCTTTAGCAAGGTGGCCTGGGCGGCCACATTTGAAGCACAGACCATCATTGGGATCGGGAGCAGGAGCTTGGGATGGTACATCTCGAAGAGGCTGCCTCTGCGGTGGAGGAGGCAGACGAGGTGCAGCATAGGACTGTCTTGGTGCGGGTGCAGTTGGACGATACATGCTGTGGGGGATCCATATCCTACGCTTCTGTGCAGACGGGCCCGAAGATGAGCCAGCGTCACGGCTACGCCTGAGGGATCCCTGATGTTCCTGCAGACCAGTTTTGACATGAATGGCCTTGTTCACCAAGGTGGCGAAGTCGGCAAAGTCATGAATGAGCAGTGCTAGCATGATATCTGGGTGAAGTCCATCACGAAACTTCTCTTGCTTACAAGCATCAGTTGCGATGTCTTCTTCAGCATAACGAGACAAGTCCAAGAATTTCCGCTGATAAGCATCTACAGACTTGTTGCCTTGGGTGAGGTTGCGGAACTCTCGCTTCTTCTTGTCCATGATTCCCTGAGGAATGAGGCGGGCACGGAAGGCAGCTTGGAAATCCGGCCAAGTGATGACCGTTCCAGCAGGTAGGGTACACCTGTGGCTATCCACCATTGAGAAGCGGGACCCTTCAGAAAGAATGATGCAAAGGTGACATAGCTAGCAGGGGCCACACTAGCAGACTCCATTTCATACGTGATGTCGCGGAGCCAGTCATCAGCATCAAGGGGTTGAGTTGAGCTGTGGTAGATAGTTGGGTTGAGGCGCATGAAGTCCTGCAGAGTTACTGGGGTTGGTTGTTGATTCATGTTCGGACGAGGAAACTGAGCCATCATTCCTTTCATGAACTGGCGGTTCAGCTCAAATTGTTGCATCATTCCAGCAAAGAATTCGGGCGGTGGTGGATCGTTGGCACCACGGCCACGACCAGCGGGTCTAACCATCCTGCTAACATGTAACAGGGGGTAGTTCAACATTGAGCATTTGCAAAGATAAGGATCATTCATGATGAAACATGCATAATGAAAGAGGTACGATGGATACCACTTCGTAGTCAACACGACAGTGTGTGTACCATTCAGAATACTATTCTAAGGAATATCTGTGGCTTATCCAACTTTGGGGTGAATGTGGTCACGGGATCCTAATGTTAGAGTTAGTAAATTCGTTTAACCCGAATGGAAGAGAGATCAGAGTCCCAGAGCATAGACGAGGAGTAAAAGATCCTAATACCACCCAATGGCGACGTGGGCCCGTAAGACACACAACCAATGTTAGTAAAAGTTTTTCAGTGACTAGACTCAACTTCGGTCAAGGAGTTGGAAAGGGGGCTACCTACAGGCAGTCGGCTCTAATACCAACTTGTGACGCCCTCGATTCAATCGTACACTAATCATACACGCAAATGTGTACGATCAAGATCAAGGACTCACGGGAAGATATCACAACACAACTCTAGACACATATTAAAATAATACAAGCTTTATATTACAAGCCAGGGGCCTCGAGGGCTCGAGTACATAAGCTCGAAAACACAAGAGTAAGCGGAAGCAACAATATCTGAGTACAGACATGAGTTAGACAAGTTTGCCTTAAGAAGGCTAGCACAAAACATACATTGATCAAAAAGGCAAGACCTCCTGCCTGGGAGCCTCCTAACTACTCCTGGTCGTCGGCGGTCTTCACGTAGTAGTAGGCATCGGCGGTGGCATCTGGCTCCTGGGCTCCGACATCTGGTTGCATCAACCGGAAAGAAGAAGAAAGGGGGAAAAGGGGGAGCAAAGCAACCGTGAGTACTCATCCAAAGTACTCGCAAGCAAGGATCTACACTACATATGCAACATTATCAAAGGAAGGCTGTATATGTGGACTGGGCTGTAGAAATGCCAGAATAGAGGGGAGAACCTAGTCCTATCGAAGACTAGCATCTTCTGGAAAACACCATCTTGCAGCAACAGGAGGGAGTAGAGTAGCATAAAGTAAAGTAGTAGAAGTGTTATCAACCTCGGCCAGAGATCCTTTCTCGACTCCCTGCGAGAAAGCAATCCCAGAGCCATACTATCCATTTATCACCTCATATCCAAGTCTCATCTCAAGTATCCAGTTCTAGTTGTATCGATCGGGATACAAATCCAAGTGTCCGTTACCGTAGGACAGGCTATCGATAGATGTTTTCTTCCCTGCAGGGGTGCACCAACTTACCCACCACACTCGCTTAACTCTGGCCGGACACACTTTCCTGGGTCATGCCCGGCCTCGGCCAAACAATACGCCGCAACCCGACCTAGGCTTAATAGAGAGGTCAGCACGCCGGACTAAACCTATGCCCCCAGGGGTCATGGGCCATCTCCCCGGGAACTCCTGCACGTTGCGTACGCGGCCGGTGAGAAGACCTAGCTACCTCCTTCTACAAGGCAGGTGCTTACGCAGTCCAACCCGGCGCGCGCCGCTCAGTCGCTGACGTCTACTAAGCTTCGGCTGATGCATACAACACATAATGCCCATACTATGCCCACGTGATGGTTAGTGCTATCAGGCCAGAGGCCCCTCGGATCAAATATCCAAATCGTAGTGGATTAGGAATGCGCGGTAACAAGCAGAGACTCACGAAAGATGTGACCCCGTCGCCCCGTCTCGAGGACTTGCGGCAAGGGCTAAGAATGCCCGGCCACGCCTCGTAATTATCTCGCGGGCACCCTCTAGGTCAACCCGACTCCACATCACTCGCAATTAAGCTCGCGCGGGTACCCCTCAGGGCCGACCCGTCTTTCCAAGTAACAGTGGTAAAGTCCAAGTATCCGTGTGTCCAAACATCAAGGGGAAAACCCGAGGAATCACCCCCGGTGAATTCCACTCGATGTAATCATCAAGGTGAACGTAGAGGAATCACCCCCGAGGTTCACACTTGAGGGGTTGCATGACAGAGTCGTATCAGAAGTGGTTAAGGAGCAATCACCCTCGATGACCACGACCGAAAAGCTACACTACAGGGTTAACATCAGAAGTGCTGTAGAGGTCTCACCCTCGGCACTCGATAGTAACCCAGCAGTGTCGAGCAACTAAGGGGAAAGTGATGTGCGGTGCCGGGGCCTGGTCTTCGATCCCGTTGATCGGGTCTTCGAACATAAAGCGGGGCAACTAGGACAAGGTGGGGGTCACTGATGGATCACTAACCAACCTATACTAAGCAGTTTAGGATAAGCAGGTAGGTAACAATAAGCAGGTTACAAAAGCAGGCTATGCATCAGAATAGGAACAATCAATTACAGTAGCAAAATCTAATGCAAGCATGAGAGAATGGAATGGGCGATATCGGGATGATCAAAGGGGGGGCTTGCCTGGTTGCTCTGGCAAGGAGGGGTCATCGTCGAGGTAGTCGATCACAAGGGCAGCATCGGTCTCGGGGTCTACCGGAGAGAAGAGGGGGAAAAACAGTAAATATAAAGCAAACATAGCATCACAAAGCATAGCGTGGCAATATGTTGTGCCGGGTGTGACCTAACGTATGGCTACACGATATAGGTGAAGGGGGAATTCAACCGAGAATGTTTTCCCGGTTCCGGACCTGTGTCAGACACATGACCGGAGGGGGAAAGTTCCATGTACAGATAGTTAGAGGCATATGACAAGTAAACGAATCGCGTGTTCGGATTCGTCTCGTCGTTCTGAGCAACTTTCATGTAGAAAACATTTTCATCCGAGCTACGGATTATATTATATGTTTTTTCAAAGTTTTATTCAGTTACTAGAATTATCAGATTTTAATTTATTTCCAAAAACAGGATTAATGCAACAACATGACGTCATCGCGACATCGGCATTCAAAGGAGTTGACCAGGGTCAACCCTGACATGTGGGGCCATTCTGTCATAGACTCACAGCTAATCAAGTTAATTAGGTATACTAAACAGAGTTAATTAAGGTAATTAATTGGTTAATTAATTAATTAACTTTACTTATTAATTTTATTATTTCAATTTTTTGTTTAGGAAAAGTGGCGTGGGGCCCCGTTGTCATAGGCCCAGGCCACAAACGGGCGCAGGGCGTGGTTGTAACGGGCGGTGAATGCGAGCATGGGCGTCGGCGCATGTGCCCAGGCGCGGCTAGGCCGACGAGGAGCGGGGGGGGGCACCGGCGCAGGGGCCAGCGGCGGGAGGCGGGCGACGCGGAGCTAGGGGCGTGGCTCGGCGAGCGGTGGCCGGTGCGGGCGAGCCCGCGCGACGCGAAGTGGCAGTGGCGTTGCAAGGGACGTGGCGCAAGGGGCGTGCAGAAGCAGCGGGCAGGGAGTGCGACAGGGGACGGCTGGGGGTGCAGCGGCCAGCAGCAAAACGGCAGCAGTAGCACAGCAGGAGGGCAGCCGAGTAGCAGCGCAAGTAGCAGGCAGAGCCACGAGCACGAGGGGTGGGCGCGATGACCGCGGGCGACGAGCTTACGGGTGGTGGTGGTGCCGGTGCTAAACACGAACAGAGGGAGAGGGGAAGGATGCATCTCGCATGGTGGCTCATATCGAGGTGCGTAGGGGGCTCAGGGGAGCTGGAGGGACCCTGCCGGCGAGGTCCCACGACCGGACGGGCCGGCAGGCGCGAGGACGAAGCAGAGGTGCGGGTTGAGGGAGGTCGAGGAAGACGAGCGCGGTGCAGTATGGAGTGGAAGGAGACCGGGAGGGGCGGCCCTCGAGGGGGTTCGGCGGGGAAGAGGCGGTGACGGGGAGGGGCAACGCTAGGAACGGGCGCCGGCGGCGGGCTCGCGGGGTTGTTGCCCCCACTCGATCCAGAAGCGGGAGGGAGAGGAAGGAGAGATCGGGAGAGGAGAAAGTGGTGCATGGGGGATCGTGGGGGTGTGGGTGATTAGGTCACAGGGAGTGGGGGTTTATGGGGGAGAGGTGGGTCGGCCTGTGGTTTGCCAGCTGGGCCGGTTGGCCCAGTGGGGGGAGGCCTTTTCTCTTTTCTGATTTTCTGCTTTTCTCTTTTTATTTAAAATAGAGACGGCTAGGGAAAGGTTTGGGCTACCAAAAGACTTTGAAAAAATGTGGGACTAGGCCACTTAAATTCCTTTTAGTATTTGGCACTGCCACAAAGAGTTTGAGGGACAACTGAACCCATTTGGATTTTGCCCCAATAAAATAGCATTTTAAAATGCTGAAATGGCACTGTTTTAATTGCTATAGTCCATCTTGGCACTCGAGGTGATGTTGTTTTCCTTAACAATCATTTGTTATGGAATTTTGGCCAAATGATGAACTATTTTGTAGCAACTTTTGTGCAACTTCAAAAATTCACTTGCAAATTGAATTTGATTTCAAAGTGGAATCTCAACTGATATTTGAATGGAAGTTGATCAAGCACCGTTTGGCAAAACGATTAGCTTTAATCATGGAGGGTTACTGTAGCATGACACCGGGGTGTTACAGTATTACTCCATTAAAGATAGTATCGCTTTGGCTAATTCTCGTTGGGTCTATCCCCATTTTGCAGACTGTGTCCTGATAAATCAGATTAAGACTACTGCCGCCGTCCATGAGGACTCGAGTGAGATGGTATCCGTTGATTATTGGGTCGAGCACCAAGGCAGCCGATCCTCCGTGCCGGACATTGGTCGGGCTATCCCTGCAATCAAAAGTGATCGGGCCGGTCGACCAAGGGTTGAACTTGGGGGTGACGGGCTCTACGGCGCATACATCTCGGAGTGCATGTTTGCTCCTCCTCTTCGTCACGTGAATCCCTCCCCTTGTGTTCGGCGTTTAGCTGACCGGCCTGCTTGAAGACCCAGCATTCTCTGTGGGTGTGATTTGCAGGTTTATCGGAGGTACCGTGAATTTGACATAATTTGTCTAGAATCTTGTTTGGGCTGGATGGACCATCTCTGTTGCCTTTGAAAGGCTTTTTCCGTTGACCGGGTCGAGAGCCCCTGAATCCGGCATTTACCGCCGTGTTGTCTGGGCTATCTTCGTTATTTCGACGCTTGCTTTTACTGCGTCGTGGTTTTCTATTGCCATCCCTGACTTCAGATGTGCCTGGGTCGCTGGTGCTACTACGGGCCAGCCAGCTATCTTCACCCATGCAAAAGCGGGTCATAAGGCTTGTTAGGGCTGCCATTGTCCTCGGTTTTTCTTGGCCGAGGTGTCTGGCGAGCCATTCGTCTCGGACGCTGTGTTTGAAAGCTGCTAAGGCTTCGGCGTCCGGGCAGTCGACGATTTGGTTCTTCTTAGTGAGAAATCTGTTCCAAATCTTTCGGGCTGACTCTCCGGGCTGTTGAATTATATGACTTAAATCGTTTGCATCCGGAGGTCGGACATAGGTCCCTTGAAAGTTAGCCCTAAAAGCATCCTCAAGCTCCTCCCAACTTCCAATTGAATTTTCGGGGAGGCTCTTCAGCCAGTGTCGAGCTGGTCCTTTCAGCTTGAGGGGCAAGTACTTGATGGCGTGGAGATCGTCTTCGCGAGCCATATGGATATGGAGGATGAAGTCCTCAATCCAGACCCTTGGGTGTGTCGTACGCCTCTATGTTCACGGGTTTGAATCCCTCTGGAAATTCATGATCCAGCACCTCATCGGTGAAACATAGGGGGTGCGCGGCACCCCTGTATTTGAATGTGTCATGGCGTTCTGACGGTTGTAGTGTTCGGTTTTGATTATGCGCTGGAGCGCGCTTCCTAGATCCGTAGATGGATCTGGTCACGACGGCTTTTTGATGCATGTCCTCGGGTGAATCGTGTGCTGACTTATGTGCGGCCTCGTTAGCCGCCCTATCGCGGCCACAAGGTGGTCGATCTGACCGGTCGGCCATTTTATTTTTTGGCTGTGTAGGCTCTAAGGCCTCATTATCGAATTCAGGCAATAGCTTGCGCTTTGGATAGCTCTTTGTATGGTGACTGCCACCGTACTTTTCTTCAGTGTTGACCACTTTGTTCCATCTACTATTGAGCGTATTCTGCGCGGCCTTAAGCCTTTGCTTCTGCTTCTTCAGACTCCGCACGGTGGCAATAAGCCTTCTACGGAGGTTCTCTTGTTCCAAGTGCCTTTCTGGGATGATGTATGCATCGTCGTCCGGACTGTTTTCCTCTCCGGAGAGAGGTTGATGAGCTTTATCCTCGGCGTCGTCGTGATCGGACAGCGGCTCCGTAACATGTTCTCCGTCCGCTGGTTCATCCTGCTCTGTCACTGGGTCCATGTGGTCGTCATTTCTGGAGCCGGCCGGGGTATTATTTTTTCTTGCGCTGTTACCGCTGTTTTTGCCGAGGCGGGATTTGGAGCAGCGCCTACGCCGTCGCTTTGGTTGCTTCTCGAGGGAGCTATCCTTCGCTGCATCCTTCCGTTCCTCGTCATTGTTTTCTTTAGGTGTATCCACCATATATATATCGTGTGATGAAGTGGCTGTCCAGCGCCCTGTGGGCGGTGGTTCCTGTTCCTCTCCTGCATCGTCGTCCATACCGTCGATGTCTTCGGAGTCAAAATCGAGCATGTCGGTTAAATCGTCCACAGTGGCTATTAAGTGGGTGGTGGGTGGGGAATGAATTTCTTCGTCGTCCGCTTTCCGTTCGGGACGGACATAGTTTGGCCGAGGGCCTCCTAACAAGGAGAGAGACCTTAATGAATTTAGCACATCGCCAAAAGGAAAGTGCTGAAAGATATCCGCGGAGGTAAACTCCATGATCGGCACCCAATCAGATTCGATAGGCATGGACGCAGGCGGTTCGGGGCCTGTGGCCGGGGATGAATCCGAGGATCCGGCGACACAGGTCTCGTAGGAGGTGAAGTTAGTATTCGGCTCTATCGCCACTGAGTGTGTGGCCTCCGAGGCAGGGTCCATCCACCCGTCCTCGGATGGCGCGATCGACTCCGGATCTAGGGCCGGAGTAGGCATAGGTGTGATCTCCCGAACACCGTCCAGTGTCAGAGCTAAGTCGTGCTCGTCGTGACTGTGCGGCGCACCTGACATGGTCTCGAATCCGTCAAAGATCAAGTCTCCGTGGATGTCAGCAGTGTAGTTTAAATTTCCAAACCTGACCTGACGGCCAGGGGCGTAGCTCTCGATCTGCTCCAGATGGCCAAGCGAGTTGGCCCGCAGTGTGAAGCCGCCGAATACGAAGATCTGTCCGGGGAGGAAAACCTCACCCTGGATCGCATTGTTGGCGATGATCGAAGGAGCCATCAAGCCTTTATCGCGACTACACAGTGGAACTCTCAATGAAAGCACTAATGTCGGTGTCAAAACCGGCGGATCTCGGGTAGGGGTCCCGAACTGTGCGTCTAAGGGATGGTAACAGGAGGCGGGGGACATGATGTTTACCCAGGTTCGGGCCCTCTCGATGGAGGTAATACCCTACTTCCTGCTTGATTGATCTTGATGATATGAGTATTACAAGAGTTGATCTACCACGAGATCGTACAGGCTAAACCTAGAAGCTAGCCTATGGTATGATTGTTCTTGTCCTACGAACTAAACCCTCCGGTATATAGACACCGGAGGGGGCTAGGGTTACATAGAGTCGGTTACAAGGGAGGACATCCACATATCCGTATTGCCAAGCTTGCCTTCCAGGCCAAGGAGAGTCCCACCCGGACACGGGACGGAGTCTTCAATCTTGTATCTTCATAGTCCAACAGTCCGGCCAAAGGATATAGTCCGGCTGTCCGAGGACCCCCTAACCCAGGACTCCCTCACCTGCCGCACCCAAAGACTAGAGCAACTCCACGGTGCATATTTAAATTTACCTGCCAACAAGGAGAATAAAAAGGGTGAAAAAACAAATGTGGCGGCCGCCTAGCTAATCAGTCGCACTATCCCAACTAACTACCCAGTGTGCTTCACTGATGTACTCGGCGGGAAAGGTGGTCTTTTGTGATTTGACGACTCATTTACTTGCTTCGGCGCTATGACCGAGGAGGACCCAGAAAACGCGTGGTAGGGCATCCCACGTCTCGGCAAGGAAGAAAATATGCGTGCACCACCCGGGAGGACCCATAAACCGCATGGTAGGGTGTACCGCATCTCGGCACGGAGGAAAAATGTGCGTGTAAAAATGTACTATATCAGACGTACTACCTATGGTTCGACCTCGGGACCCAGCCAGTCGGTCGAAAACACCCCACTAGCCACACAGCTTCATCATGCTAACGTGGCACCGAGGATAGGTGTGGTTAGCTCCGTCTCGACCAGCCACAACGTCTCTTGTTCTAGGCGATTATTCTATTTTCCAAACATTTTTTAGTTATAATAACACCATGGCAAGCTCGTGCCGCTCTTTGTGTGTGCCCGTGCATCTAAAGGTTAGACAATGGAGAGGAGAGAGAGAGAGATCGCAGACATGGGACCCACTAGTAAGTGAGTCAACAGTCATGCACGTGTTGACAGGCCCACTCCCTCTACTCTACTCAATGTAATACTATATAAAATCAAGTTATGGGACAAAGCGAATAACCGTTGCTGTTTCAGGCTATCGACTTACGCTTTGCATTCCAGGTTGCCAGTTCGAATCTCGCCTTTCAGATTTGTTAGTTTTAGGTCCAAATTTGATCAATGACAAGTGGGACCCCCATCTTTTATTCCGATATTTCAGCGTAGGATGGTTTTTTTTGCACAAACACTTTGCGCGGTTAGACAAGTAACGGCACTAGCTACACGTATTTTGCAAGTTTAGGAACAAAAATGACAGCGGCATAGAATATCACATCCACCCCGCAACTTAGATGCTATGGTGATACGAGTTTTTACGTCATTGGATCTGAGATCCAATGGCTTGGGAGTAGTCTTTGTAATTATGCGCAATTTCCAAACTCTCCAAGTTTTTTTTGCAAATAAAACATTCAGGCCTCGTGTGTGCTGCTGCATCTTGGATCCAACGGCTCCTAGTAGCTCATATTAGGTGCTCCCCGTAGCTTAATTTGCCGCTACGATGATACGAGCATCTAGGTCGTATGATCTGTGATCAAATGCCACATGCGTAGTACTTGTACTTTCTGCGCAATTCCCAAACTCTTTGACATGCATAGTGCAAAAACATTCAAACCTCCTACTGTGAGCAGTTAGATCTCCGGGAACTCGTATCACCATAGAACCTACGATACGGGAGCACCTCATATTCTCCCGTGTGAGAAAACATCAGGTGCTCTCGCAGCTTGGATGCAACGGTGATACGAGCTTCGAGGTCATTTGATCTGAGATCCAATGGCATCTAATAATCCTTTGTGCTTGTACGCAGTGGCCGAACTCTTTGGGTGCTTTTCTGCAAAAAAAACATTCGAACCACCAAGGAGTTGTTGGATCACAGATCCAACGGCTCTGAAGAGCTTGTATCACCAAAGCATCTAATTTGTGGTAGCACATGATATTCTGACATACAGGAGAATATGAGGTCCTCCTTCATCTTAGATGCTACGGTGATATGAGCTTCGAGGTCATTGGATATGGGACCCAAGGGCATCTGAGTAGTTTTTGTACAAATTTGTGCAATTCTCAGACTCATTAAGGTTTCCTGTAAAAATATCAAGACATCCTGTGAGCTGCTATATCTCAGATCTACAAGCTCCAAGCAACTCGTATCAGCATATAGCATCTAAGGTGTGGGGGGACATTATATTCTCCCGGGGAGGGGGTGCACAACCAATCGGTTTTTGGGAGGGTGGGGACAAATATAATGTTCAAAAAATATAATCTAAACAATCCTAAATAGAGCTTCACAATTTTATCTAAGGTCGAGGGGTTAACCCCCGACAATCTAACATAGCTCTGCCTATGTGATACATCTCCAACGTATCTATAATTTTTGATTGTTCCATGTTGATATATTATCATTCTTGGATGTTTTACAACCATTTTACATTCATTTTATATCATTTTTTGGTACTAACCTATTGACATAGTGCCCAGTACCAGTTGATGTTTTCTGCATGTTTTTTACATCGCAGGAAATCAATATCAAACGGAGTCCAAATGCAGCAAAACTTTTTGTGGATTTTTTTGGACTAGAAGACATCCAGTGGGCCGGAGAAGCACCTAGGGGGTGCCCCCGAGGGGGGCACAACCCACCAGGGCGCGCCTGGGTGGGTTGTGCCAACCTCGGTGCCCTCCCGAACTGCCTCTTTGCTCTATAAATACCCCAATATTCTAGAAACCCTAGGGGAGTCGACGAAAATCAATTCCAGCGGCTGCAAGTTCTAGAACCACCAGATCCAATCTAGACACCATCATGGAGGGGTTCATCATGCCCATTCGTGCCTCTCCGATGATGCGTGAGTAGTCTTTTGTAGACCTACGGGTCCGTAGTTAGTAGCTAGATGGCTTCCTCTCTCTCTTTTGATTCTCAATACAATGGTTCTTGGAGATCCATATGATGTAACTCTTTTTGCGGTGTGTTTGTTCAGATACGATGAACTTTGAGTTTATGATCAGATCTATCTTTTTATCCATGAAAGTTATTTGAGTCTTCTTTGATCTCTTATATGCATGATTGCTTATAGCCTCGTATTTCTTCTCTGATATTTAGGTTTTGTTTGGCCAACTTGATCTATTTATCTTGCAATGGGAAGAGGTGCTTTGTAATGGGTTCGATCTTACGGTGCTTGATTCCAGTGACAGAAGGGGAACCGACACGTATGTATCGTTGCTATTAAGGATAACAAGATGGGGTATATTTCTACATAAATAGATCTTGTCTACATCATGTCATCTTTCTTATTGCATTACTGCGTTTCTCCATGAACTTAATACACTAGATGCATGCTGGATAGCGGTAGATGTGTGGAGTAATAGTAGTAGATGCAGGCAGGAGTCAGTCTACTAATCTTGGACGTGATGCCTATAAAATGATCATTGCCTGGATATCGTCATGATTATTTGAAGTTTTATCAATTGCCCAACAGTAATTCGTTTACCCACCGTTTGCTATTTTTCTCGAGAGAAGCCACTATTGAAATCTACGGCCCCGGCTCTCTTCTTTATTATATTTGCCTTCGCGATCTATTTTTATTTGCTTTTATTTTCAGATCTATTAAACCAAAAATACAAAAATACCTTGCTGCACTTTATTTTATTTGCCATCTATTTATCCAATCTATTACAACTTTATCACGTCCATTTGCCAATTTCTGGCGCCGTTAGCCGAAAGGGATTGACAACCCCTTTAATACGTCGGGTTGCGAGTATTTGTTATTTGTGTGCAAGTGTTGTTTACGTAGTGTTGCTTGGTTCTCCTACTGGTTCGATAACCTTGGTCTCATCACTGAGGGAAATACCTACCATTGCTGTGCTGCATCATCCCTTCCTCTTTGGGGAACTACCGACGTAGTTCAAGCAAACATCACTATGAAAGAGGGGAAGTGCGAGCGTCTATGTGTGCGAGAGAAGACGCAAAAAAGCAAGGTCAATCGAGTCATTTATAGAGGGAGAGATCGAGGGAGTGTGGCCTAGCGTACACTTGAATGTTAAAGACGATACACCGAGATATCATGCGGCGAAGCTTTGGTGAGGGTTGGACGGAGATAGTTACCGAGAGAGTGGCCTAGATAGACTTTGTGTGTGCGCGCACGGTGAAGGTGTTTTACAAAGGCAACACATGTGTCTTGAGAGAGAGAGGAAGCATTTGCCATGGAGGACACGACGAGGTTGTGTGTGAGAAATATATTTGTTGTGAGTGTGAGGGCGGGAATAACATAAATGGAGATCGAAACGTGAAGAGCAATAATGAGCGCGCGTGTGTCGGATACAAATAGCTCTATTAACAAAGAAATGAACATCAATTGATACATGAAGTATGTGTGTGTGTGGGGGGGGGGGGTTGATGGAGAGACCTAAACACAACATTTGCATGTATGTAGTCCTAGACTTAATATTCATGTTTCAATTTCCTGTTCATTTTAAATATTGAATTGGGGACCATGCATGGCTTACATTTTACTCCCTTCATTCTTAAATATTTGTCTTTTTAGAGATTTCAAATGGACTGCCACACACGGGTGTATATAGACATATTTTAGAGTGTAGATTCACTCATTTTGCTCAGTATGTAGTCACTTGTTGAAATCTCTAAAAGACAAATATTTAGGAACAGAGGGAGTATTTTTGAATTCGTGTCATACATGCATGGTTTGGAAAAATAGATGCACTATAGTTACTAGATTGTTGTTGTATTCGTGTGTGTGTGTGTGGTCATATGCTTGATACATACAAAGTTTTCTCACCACCATACCGTTCATCATTTAAATTTGAATTTGCAAAAAAACTTACTAGGGATACCGTGAATGTGAAATCCACGTTGAGATCACTATATCACAAACTCACTCTAATTCAAGAACTCATCATAAATCAATTACCGTGCCTTTTGGAATGATCAATAATTTGCAAGGAAAATACGGGCATTGTAATACATATAGATTCGTTCAGCAATTTAAAAGATTCCTTTCATATTCTCGAATGGTAGCACCCAACGGTGTACCAGCCAGACCCGGGCTCGTGTTGATCCTAAAAAAAACCGGGCTTGTGTCCTTCTGGTGGCGTGCATGGTACGCACATTATCCAACCCCAACCAGTCGAGCCTCCGCGTTTCGAGTCGAAATATATGGCGGCCAGAATTCCAGCCCTAGGAAATCCCCTCATGTCCCTGGTCCATAATGACTACGGATGAACAACGGAGGGATGCTTTAGTAACTAGACAACGTTGCCTACCATGCCGAGCAGGTTCAATTCCCTTGGTCAACGCTACCCAAGGTTAACCGTAAACTCCATTGCCTAGTACTAATAGGAGTACTACACCAGGAAGAGCACATAATTGAGCCCCGTTTGTTCGTGCCTAGTACTTGAGTTAATATATCAGGCAATGCACTAGTACAAAGGGATTATCCTTTTACTCTGCATATATAACTTGTCTGAAGTCTAACTAAGCAAAATGTTTGACCAAATCCTTTCTTAAGAAATATTAACATCTACAATAGTAAAGATGTATCGCTTGAATTTTTTTTGCACAAATGAAGAGCCAAGGTATTTTGGAACAAAGACATGTCACGTTAAGGCGAACATTTTCACTATTCAAACTGTGGGTGTTTACATGCCGCCACAACTCCCGCATCTCATCGGCAGGTGCCGTCCGAGCAAGCGTGCGAGTCGACGGGAGGCGTGCGAGTAGACCACTGCGCCGGTTGACCGGGAGGCGTGCGAGCAGGCCGCTGCGCAGGCTCATTGGGAGGCGAGCCCTTTAACCAGGCTCCGCCGCCCACCTTCGTCCCAACTGCCCCCATTTTTAATGGCGCCGGCGCCGTAGTTTAAAAGCACCCCCGCACTACCTGGTATCGCTACAATCTTCTCTCTTCCTCTCCGATTCTCCTGTCGTCTACCTCCAACCAGCATGACCTAAAAGTATGCCATGCCGCATCACGATGGTCAGCCCTTAGTCTTCCAGTTTCCCGAGGAAGACACCCAGCCGGAGTCTCAAGAACATAAGGCGCTTTGGGATGAGCTTGAACTAGCCTTGCGGGAAGGCACCGCAACTGTCCCGGCTCCCATCGCCCCGACTGTGCCATCGCCCATCCCCGTGGCATTGATGGGCTGGGAGCCGCACATTGTCACCGAGCTTGATGCCACGAGGTTCCACGAGGTCACCGCCGACTTTCACACGCTTGTGCACCTGCCAGCGCATGCGCATGCGCATGTACTGACGTGCGCCCGTGATACGTCTCCAACGTATCTATAATTTATGAAGTATTCATGCTATTATATTATCCATCTTGGATGTTTAATGGGCTTTACTATGCACTTTTATATTATTTTTGGGACTAACCTATTGACCCAGAGCCCAGTGCCAGTTCCTGTATTTTCCCTTGTTTCAGTGTTTCGAAGAAAAGGAATATCAAACGGAGTCGAAACGGAATGAAACCTTATGGAGAAGTTATTTTTGGAAAGAAAGCCACCCGGGGGACTTGGAGTCCATGTCAAGAAAGCAATGAGGAAGGCACGAGGCAGGGGGCGCGCCCACCCTCCCTGGGCGCGCCCTCCACCCTCGTGGGCCCCTCGTGGCTCCCCGGACGTATTTCTTCCGCCTATATATATCCATATACCCTAAAACGATCGGGGAACAGAATAGATCGGGAGTTCCGCCGCCGCAAGCCACTGTAGCCACCAAAAACCAATCGGGACACTGTTCCGACACCCTGCCGGAGGGGGGAACCCTCACCGGTGGCCATCTTCATCATCCCGGCGCTCTCCATGATGAGGAGGGAGTAGTTCACCCTCGGGGCTGAGGGTATGTACCAGTAGCTATGTGTTTGATCTCTCTCTCTCGTGTTCTTGATTTGGCACGATCTTGATGTATCGCGAGCTTTGCTATTATAGTTGGATCTTATGTTGCTTCTCCCCCTCTACTCTCTTGTAATGGATTGAGTTTTCCCTTTGAAGTTATCTTATCGGATTGAGTCTTTAAAGATTTGAGAACACTTGATGTATGTCTTACCGTGCGTATCTGTGGTGACAATGGGATATCACGTGATTCACTTGATGTATGTTTTGGTGATCAACTTGCGGGCTCCGCCCATGAACCTATGCATAGGGGTTGGCACACGTTTTCGTCTTGATTCTCCGGTAGAAACTTTGGGGCACTCTTTGAGGTTCTATGTGTTGGTTGAATAGATGAATCTGAGATTGTGTGATGCATATCGTATAATCATACCCACAGATACTTGAGGTGACATTGGAGTATCTAGGTGACATTAGGGTTTTGGTTGATTTGTGTCTTAAGGTGTTATTCTAGTACAAACTCTAGGGCTGTTTGTGACACTTATAGGAATAGCCCAACGGATTGATTGGAAAGAATAACTTTGAGGTGGTTTCATATCCTACCATAATCTCTTTGTTTGTTCTCCGCTATTAGTGACTTTGGAGTGACTCTTTGTTGCATGTTGAAGGGATAGTTATATGATCCAATTATGTTATTATGTTGAGAGAAATTGCACTAGTGAAAGTATGAACCCTAGGCCTTGTTTCCTAGCATTGCAATACCGTTTACGCTCACTTTTATCATTAGTTACCTTGCTGTTTTTATATTTTCAGATTACAAAAACCTATATCTACCATCCATATTGCACTTGTATCACCATCTCTTCGCTGAACTAGTGCACCTATACAATTTACCATTGTATTGGGTGTGTTGGGGACACAAGAGACTCTTTGTTATTTGGTTGCAGGGTTGTTTGAGAGAGACCATCTTCAACCTACGCCTCCCACGGATTGATAAACCTTAGGTCATCCACTTGAGGGAAATTTGCTACTGTCCTACAAACCTCTGCACTTGGAGGCCCAACAACGTCTACAAGAAGAAGGTTGCGTAGTAGACATCAGCCCGTGCCGGTGCCCGTGCACCTGCCAGCGCATGGGCCTGCACATGCATTGAGGCGCGCGCCCGTGCCGGTGCCCGTGCATAGGAATGTCTCCGCCGCGCCGTTGCCAGCGCCTGCCCCCGTGCGGGTGCCAGTGCCCCCCTTAGTGGCATGGATCACAGCCTTCGACCGCTTCCTTGCACCAACGCCAGTCGCCTCCTCCCGCTAGTTGACAAGCTCCTGGAGACTGAATTCCAGAACATTCTGGCCTTCCTTGAAGCTAGGGCCAACGTCCAGGAGTACGCCAACAACAACGCAAGACGCCGCCGTCGCCGTCGGTCGGTGGCCCGACGACACACAGAGCACGGTAGAGGAGCCCGCTTCCCACCGCAAGACGCCCCCGCTGCCGCGTAATCTAAATTTGCATGAAAAACTTTCGGATTGCCATGCTTAAAAATCCGAACGTTTGGGATTTATCATTTCCGTTTATTTTAGTTCGATCACTGTATGAATGTAAAGTCGGAGTCGAACTAAATGAAATCTATGGTTTGATCGATTGAATGTTCTGCTAGAGCCGTATCAAATTAAATATAAAATGTCATCAAGCCACATGTATTCCTTCTCATCGCTAACATTTCATATTAAATACCACGTCAATTCCAAATATTTTTTTAGGGAAGTTAATCCAAATACTTGTAGGGCATGACTAGTCCCCTTGTTTGAGCACTAGGCGACACATCAATTTATCAACGCATTTAATTATTACAGAGTAGTAGATAAATAGAACTACAACTAGCCTAACTTGTCTGTCATGGTCACTTTAGGTCCTAAACTTGTTACATGTATAATACTACTAATACGTGAAACTAGTGCCGTAACTTGTGAACGGGTCCAGACATGGTCAACAGCAACATTTCCCGCGCATTCTTCATGTTTGCCCGTGCGTCTAAACGTAGAAGGGGAGGAGAGAGAGAGCAGACATGGAACCCACCAGTAAGTGAAGGCGAATAGTACGTGCTAACGAGCCGGTCCCACTAATGTACTAAACTTAATATTAAAACAAGTTATCCATTAAATAGGTTGTGGTAATATAAAAACATTATATCAACAAAGGGGGGTACAACAAACGTTGCTACTATGTTGCCGATTGATGTGCGGCTTGAAGGCCCTGGTCACATGTTTGATCGTCGTCCTTTTTAATTTTTAATTTTTAGTTTATATATGGGACCAAATTTGTTCCATGACAGGTGGGCCCCTCAGTGTGTAGTTTGTAGCATTTTAATTTGTGGGTCGAAATTTGTTCCATTACAGGTGGACTATCGGTGTGTAGTTTTATAGCTTATTTGTAATAATTAAAGATAACAACAGAGTTTTTTGCAGAAATACAATGGTGCAACGTGGAAGGTGAGAAAGGACGTGCGAGAAAGTGATGACCGAGCCAGAGGGAACTCAATTGGGGGAGGTGCGGGGGTTGCAACGGTGTTTCGAGTAGTTGTGGGCCGAATGCTACGAAAATATAATCTAATCCCACCGGAATAAATGCCTTCACAAATTAATCCAAGGTTGGAGTCCCCCTCGCAATGTAAGTAGTTCCGGCTCTGCGAGGGATGGAGAGGTAGCTTCAATGTGTGGAACATACGGTGTGAGAAAGCGAGGTCAATCGAGACACGGATAGATAGAGAGACAAAGTGAGTGTGGTCCGGCATTCGTTGAAAAGATATATATGCTCTGGAGAGATATTGTCCGATTGAGCTTTTGGGAAGGGTGAGGGCTGTAAGATAGAGCTTGAGAGATGATCCATTCACAGGCATGTAGATATATTTTGTGCATGGGAGGAAGCAAGGTCAATCGAATACATAGATAAAGGGAGAGAGATTGAGCGAGTGTGGGTCGTCGTGCGATCGAAAGAGTGAGACGGGTTGGAGAGAGTGACCTAGATAGACTATGTCAGTGAGAGACTATACTATATGAATATGTCAAATTGGGCTCAAACGTGGAGATATATCATTTGTGTCTAAGAAAGAGCAAGGTCAATCGAGACATACATAAAGAGAGAGAAAGAGAGAGAGAGATTGAGCGAGCATGGCCCGCCATGAGGTCGAAAGAGTGGGGGCAGCTTGGATGGACTGACCTAGATAGACAATCTGTGTGAGAGAGTATAGAGTGTGTCGATCGAGGACCGAACAGGGAGATATATCATTTGTGTGAGAGAGAAAGTGAGGTTAATCGAGACTTAGATAAAGAGAGCGAGATTGAGCGAGTGTGGGCCGCCGTGCGGAAGAAAGAGTGAGACAGTCTCGAGAGAGTGGCCTAGATAGACAATGTGCGTGCATGCGCACGAGAGGGAGGGTCTAGATAGGCAATGCATGTATCTAGCGAGAGAGGGTGGGAGGGAGAGAGAGAGAGAGCTCGGCATGGAGTGCAATGGCGGGTGTGTAAGGGAGATACATTTGGTAACAGAGTGGAAAAATAGGGTTCTGTAATTGAGAGAGTTAGAAATCGAAACATGGAGAGAAAGAATGACCGTGTGTCGGAAACTGATAGCTTCCTAAGGTGGATAGTGAAGGAAGTATGCCCTAGAGGCAATAATAAAGTTGTTATTTATATTTCCTTATATCATGATAAATGTTTACTATTCATGCTAGAATTGTATTAACCAGAAACTTAGTACATGTGTGAATACATAGACAAAACAAAGTGTCACTAGTATGCCTCTACTTGACTAGCTTGTTAATCAATGATGGTTAAGTTTCCTAGCCATAGACATGAGTTGTCATTTGATTAATGGGATCACATCATTAGAGAGTGATGTGATTGACTTGACCCATCCGTTAGCTTAGCACTATGATCGTTTAGTTTATTGCTATTGCTTTCTTCATACTTATACATGTTCCTATGACTATGAGATTATGCAACTCCCGAATACCGGAGGAACACTTAGTGTGCTATCAAACGTCACAACGTAACTGGGTGATTATAAAGATGCTCTACAGGTGTCTCCGATGGTGTTTGTTGAGTTGGCATAGATCGAGATTAGGATTTGTCACTCCGATTGTCGGAGAGGTATCTCTGGGCCCTCTCGGTAATGCACATCACTATAAGCCTTGCAAGCAATGTGACTAATGAGTTAGTTACGGATGATGCATTACGGAACGAGTAAAGAGACTTGCCGGTAACGAGATTGAACTAGGTATTGAGATACCGACGATCGAATCTCGGGCAAGTAACATACCGATGACAAAGGGAACAACGTATGTTGTTATGCGGTTTGACCGATAAAGATCTTCGTAGAATATGTAGGAGCCAATATGAGCATCCAGGTTCCGCTATTGGTTATTGACCGGAGATGGTCTCGGTCATGTGTACATAGTTCATGAACCCGTAGGGTCCGCACGCTTAACGTTCGATGACGATTTGTAGTTTATGTGTTTTGATGTACCGAAGGTTGTTCGGAGTCCCGGATAAGATCACGGACATGACGAGGAGTCTCGAAATGGTTGAGACATAAAGATTGATATATTGGAAAGTTATATTCGGACACCAGAAAGGTTCCGGGGGTCACCGGATAAATACCGGAGTACCGGGAAGTTACCGGAACACCCCAGTGGGTCAATGGGCCTTCATGGGCCTTAGTGGAATTAGAGGGCAGCAAGGGAGCTGTGGGGCGCGCCCCCCAAGGCCCAAACCAAATTGGTTTAAGGCTTGGGGGGCCGGCCCCTCTTTCCTTCTCCCCTCCTCCTCTTTCCTTCCCTCCTAGTTGGACTAGGAAAGGGGGAACCTACTCCTAGTAGGAGTAGGATTCCCCTTGGGGCGCACCCTATGAGGCCGCCGGCCCCTTTCCCTTGCTCCTTTATATACGGGGAGGGGCACCCCTAGAACACACAAGTTGATTGTTTAGCCGTGTGTGTTGCCGCCTCCACAGATTTCCACCTCGGTCATATCGTTGTAGTGCTTAGGCGAAGCCCTACGTCGGTAACTTCGTCATCACCGTAATCACGTCGTCGTGCTGACGAAACTCTCCCTCGACCTTAGCCGGATCTAGAGTTCGTGGGACGTCACCGAGCTGAATGTGTGCAGATTGCGGAGGTGCCGTACTTTCAGTACTAGGATCAGTCGGATCGTGAAGACGTACGACTACATCAACCGCGTTGTCATAACGCTTCCGCTTTCAGTCTACGAGGGTACATGGACAACATTCTGCCCTCTCGTTGCTATGCATCACTTAGATGGATCTTGCGTGTGAGTAGGAAATTTTTGAAATTACTGCGTTCCGCAACAGTGGTATCAGAGCCAGGTCTATGCGTAGATGCTATATGCACGAGTAGAACACAGAGAGTTGTGGGCGATAATAGTCATATTGCTTACCAGCATGTCATACTTTGATTCGGCGGTATTGTTGGATGAAGTGGCTCGGACCGACATTACGCGTACGCTTTCATGAGATTGGTTCTACCGCCGTGCTTCGCACACAGGTGGCTAGTGGGTGTCTAGTTTCTCCAACTTTAGTTGAATCGAGTGTGACTATGCCCGGTCCTTGTTGAAGGTTAAAACATCACACTTGACGAAAAAATCGTTGTGGTTTTGATGCGTAGGTAAGAACGGTTCTTGCTAAGCCCGTAGCAGCCACGTAAAACTTGCAACAACAAAGTAGAGGACGTCTAACTTGTTTTTGCAAGGCATGTTGTGATGTGATATGGTCAAGAACGTGATGATATATAAATTGTTGTATGAGATGATCATGTTTTGTAACAGTTATCGGCAACTCGCAGGAGCCTTATGGTTGTCGCTTTATTGTATGAAATGCAATCGCCATGTAATTGCTTTACTTTGTCACTAAGCGGTAGCGATAGTTCTAGAAGCAATAGTTGGCGAGACGACAACGATGCTACGATGGAGATCAAGGTGTCAAGCCGGTGACGATGGTGATCATGGACGGTGCTTTGGAGATGGAGATCAAAGGCACAAGATGATGATGGCCATATCATATCACTTATATTGATTGCATGTGATGTTTATCCTTTATGCATCTTATTTTGCTTAGTTCGGCGGTAGCATTATAAGATGATCTCTCACTAAATTTCAAGGTATAAGTGTTCTCCCTGAGTATGCACCGTTGCGACAGTTCGTCGTGCCGAGACACCACGTGATGATCGGGTGTGATAAGCTCTACGTTCACATACAACGGGTGCAAGCCAGTTTTGCACACGCAGAATACTCGGGTTAAACTTGACGAGCCTAGCATATGCAGATATGGCCTCGGAACACTGAGACCGAAAGGTCGAGCGTGAATCATATAGTAGATATGATCAACATAGTGATGTTCACCATTGAAAACTACTCCATCTCACGTGATGATCGGACATGGTTTAGTTGATATGGATCACGTGATCACTTAGATGATTAGAGGGATGTCTATCTAAGTGGGAGTTCTTAAGTAATATGATTAATTGAACTTTAATTTATCATGAACTTAGTCCTGATAGTATTTGCATAACTATGTTGTAGATCAATAGCTCGCGATGTAGCTCCCCATTTATTTTTTGATATGTTCCTAGAGAAAAACTAAGTTGAAAGATGATAGTAGCAATGATGCGGACTAGGTCCGTGATCTGAGGATTATCCTCATTGCTGCACAGAAGAATTATGTCCTTGATGCACCGCTAGGTGACAGACCTATTGCAGGAGCAGATGCAGACGTTATGAACGTTTGACAAGCTCGGTATGATGACTACTTGATAGTTTAGTGCACCATGCTTTACGGCTTAGAACCGGGACTTTAAAAATGTTTTGAACGCCACGGAGCATATAAGATGTTCCAAGAGTTGAAATTGGTATTTCATACTCATGCCCGTGTCAAGAGGTATGAGACCTCTGACAGTACTTTGCCTACAAGATGGAGGAGAATAGCTCAACCAGTGAGCATGTGCTCAGATTGTCTGGGTACTACAATTGCTTGAATCAAGTGGGAGTTAATCTTCCAGATAAGATAGTGATTGACAGAGTTCTCTAGTCACTATCACCAAGTTACTAGAACTTCGTGATGAACTATAATATGCAAGGGATGACGAAACGAATTCCCAAGCTCTTCGCGATGCTGAAATCGGCGAAGGTAGAAATCAAGAAAAGCATCAAGTGTTGATGGTTGACAAGACCACTAGTTTCAAGTAAAAGGGCAAGGGAAAGAAAGGGAACTTCAAGAAGAATGGCAAGCAAGTTGCCACTCCCATGAAGAAGCCCAAAGCTAGACCCAAGCCTGAAACTGAGTGCTTCTACTGCAAAGGAAATGGTCACTGGAAGTGGAACTGCCCTAGATACTTGGCGGATAAGAAGGATGGCAAAGTGAACAAAGGTATATTTGATATACATGTTATTGATGTGTACTTTACTAGTGTTTATAGCAACCCCTCGGTATTTGATACTGGTTCAGTTGCTAAGAGTAGTAACTCGAAACGGGAGTTGCAAAATAAACAGAGACTAGTTAAGGGCGAGGTGATGATGTGTGTTGGAAGTGATTCCAAGGTTGATAAGATCACCATCGCACACTCCCTTTACCTTCGGGATTAGTGTTGAACCTAAAATAAATGTTATTTGGTGTTTGCGTTGAGCATGAATATGATTGGATCATGTTTATTGCAATACGGTTATTCATTTAAGTCAAAGAATAATTGTTGTTCTATTTACATGAATAAAACCTTCTATGGTCATACACTCAATATAAATGGTTTATTGAATCTCGATCGTAGTGATACACATATTCATAATATTGAAGCCAAAAGATGCAAAGTTAATAATGATAGTGCAACTTATTTGTGGCACTGCCGTTTAGGTCATATTGGTGTAAAGCGCATGAAGAAACTCCATGCTGATGGGCTTTTGGAATCACTTGATTATGAATCACTTGATGCTTGCGAACCATGCCTCATGGGCAAGATGACTAAGACTCCGTTCTCCGGAACAATGGAGCGAGCAACTGACTTATTGGAAATAATACATACTGATGTATGCGGTCCGATGAGTGTTGAGGCTCGCGGCGGGTATCGTTATTTTCTGACCTTCACAGATGATTGAGCAGATATGGGTATATCTACTTGATGAAACATAAGTCTGAAACATTTGAAAAGTTCAAAGAATTTCAGAGTGAAGTGGAAAATCATCGTAACAAGAAAATAAAGATTCTACGATCTGATCGCGGAGACGAATATTTGAGTTACGAGTTTGGTCTTCAATTAAAACAATGTGGAATAGTTTCACAAACTCATGCCACCTGGAACACCACAGCATAATGGTGTGTCCGAACGTCATAACCATACTTTATTGGATATAGTGCAATCTATGATGTCTCTTACCGATTTACTACTATCATTTTGGGGTTATGCATTAGAGACATCTACATTCACGTTAAATAGGGCACCGTCTAATCTGTTGAGATGACACCGTATGAACTATGGTTTGGCTAGAAACCTAAGTTGTCGTTTCTTAAAGTTTGGGGCTCCGAAGCTTATGTGAAAAAGGTTCAACCTCATAAGCTCAAAACCCAAATCGGAGAAATGTGTCTTCATAGGATACCCAAGGGAGACTATTGGGTACACCATCTATCACAGATCCGAAGGAAAATTCGTTGCTTAGAGTGGATCCTTTCTAGAGAAGGAGTTTCTCTCAAAAGAAGTGAGTGGGAGGAAAGTAGAACTTGATGAGGTAATTGTACCTGCTCCCGAATTGGAAAGAAGTTCATCACAGAAATCAGTTCTAGTGATGCCTACACCAATTAGTGAGGAAGTTAATGATGATGATCATGAAACTTGAAATCAAGTTACTACCGAACCTCGTAGATCAGCCAGAGTAAGGTCCGCACCAGAGTGGTACAATAATCATGTTCTGGAGGTCATGTTACTTGACCATGACGAACCTGCGAACTATGAGGAAGCGATGATGAGCCCAGATTTCGCGAAATGGCTTGAGGCCATGAAATCTAAGATGGGATCCATGCATGAGAACAAAGTGTAGAATTTGATTGACTTGCCCGATGATCGGTGAGCCATTGAGAATAAATGGATCTTCAAGAGGAAGACGGACGCTGATGGTAGTGTTACTATCTACAAAGCTCGACTTGTCGCGACAGGTTTTTGACAAGTTCAAGGTGTCGACTACGATGAGTTTTTCTCACTCGTAGCGATGCTTAAGTCTGTCCGAATCATGTTAGCAATTGCCACATTTTATGAAAACTGGAAAATGGATGTCGAAACTACATTCCTTAATGGATTTCTTAAAGAAGAATTGTATATGATGCAACAAGAAGGTTTTGTCAATCCTAAAGGTGATAACAAAGTGTGCAAGCTCCAGCGATCCATCTATGGAGTGGTGCAAGCATCTCGGAGTTGGAATATACGCTTTGATAAGGGTGATCAAAGCATATGGTTTTATACAGACTTGCGGTGAAGCCTGTATTTACAAGAAAGTGAGTGGGAGCACTACAGCCTTTCTGATAAGTATATGTGAATGACATATTGTTGATCGGAAATGATGTAGAATTTTCTGGAAAGCATAAAGGAGTGTTTGAAAGGAGTTTTTCAAAGAAAGACCTCGGTGAATCTACTTACATATTGAGCATCAAGATCTATAGAGATAGATCAAGACGCTTGATAAGTTTTTTCAACGAATACATACCTTGACAAGATTTTGAAGTAATTCAAAATGGAACAGTCAAAGAAGGAGTTCTTGCCTGTGTTGCAAGGTGTGAAGTTGAGTAAGACTCAAAGCCGACCACGGCAGAAAATAGAAAGAGAATGTAAAGTCATTCCCTATGTCTCAGCCATAGGTTCTATAAAGTATGCCATGTTGTGTACCAGACCTATTGTATTCCCTGCCCTGAGTTTGGCAAGGGAGTACAATCGTGATCTAGTAGTAGATCACTGGACATTGGTCAAAAATTATCCTTAGAGGACTAAGGAAATATTTCTCGGTTATGGAGGTGATAAAGAGTTCGTCGTAAAGAGTTACGTCGATTCAAGCTTTGAAAACGATCTGGATGACTCTAAGTCTCGATCTGGATACATATTGAAAGTGGGAGCAATTAGCTAGAGTATCTCCATGCAGAGCATTGTAGACATAGAAAATTTGCAAAATACATACGGCTCTGAATGTCACAGACCCATTGACTAAGCTTCTCTCACAAGCAAAACATGATCGCATCTTAGTACTCTTTGGGTGTTAATCACATAGCGATGTGAACTAGATTATTGACTCTAGTAAAACCTTTTGGGTATTGTCACATGGCGATGTGAACTAATCACATGGTGATGTGAACTATTGGTGTTAAATCACATGGCGATGTGAACTAGATTATTAACTCTAGTGCAAGTGGGAGACTGAAGGAAATATGCCCTAGAGGCAATAATAAAGTAGTTATTTATATCTCCTTATATCATGACAAATGTTTATTATTCATGCTAGAATTGTATTAACCAGAAACTTAGTACATGTGTGAATACATAGACAAAACAGAGTGTCACTAGTATGCCTCTACTTGACTAGCTCGTTAATCAAAGATGCTTAAGTTTCCCAGCCATACACATGAGTTGTCATGTGATTAACGGGATCACATCATTAGAGAATGATGTGATTGACTTGACCCATCCGTTAGCTTAGCACTATGATCGTTTAGTTTATTGCTATTGCTTTCTTCATGACTTATACATGTTCCTATGACTATGAGATTATGCAACTCTCGAATACCAGAGGAATACTTAGTGTGCTATCAAATGTCACAACGTAACTGGGTGATTATAAAGATGCTCTACAAGTGTATTCGATGGTGTTTGTTGGGTTGGCATAGATCGAGATTAGGATTTGTCACTTCGTGTTTCGGAGAGGTATCTCTGGGCCCTCTCGGTAATGCACATCACTACAAGCCTTGCAAGCAATGTGACTAATGAGTTAGTTGCGGGATGATGCATTACGGAACGAGTAAAGAGACTTGACGGTAATGAGATTGAACTAGGTATTGAGATACCTACGATCGAATCTCGGGCAAGTAACATACCGATGACAAAGGGAACAACGTATGTTGTTATGCGGTTTGACCGATAAAGATCTTCATAGAATATGTAGAAGCCAATATGAGCATCCAGGTTCCGCTATTGGTTATTGACCAGAGATGTTTCTCGGTCATGTCTACATAGTTCTCGAACCCGTAGGGTCCGCACGCTTAACGTTCGATGACGATCGGTATTATGAGTTTATGTGTTTTGATGTACCGAAGGTTGTTCGGAGTCCCGGATAAGATCACAGACATGACGAGGAGTCTCGAAATGGTCAAGACATAAAGATTGATATACTGGAAGGTTATATTCGGACACCGGAAAGGTTCCGGGGGTCGCCGGATAAATGCCGGAGTACCGGGAAGTTACTGGAACACCCTGGGGGGTCAATGGGCCTTCATGGGCCTTGGAATTAGAGGGCAGCAAGGGAGCTGTGGGGCGCCCCTCTAGGCCCAAACTGAATCGGTTTAGGGCTTGGGGGCGGCCCCCTCTTTCCTTCTCCCCTCCTCCTCTTTCCTTCCCCTCCTAGTTGGACTAGGAAAGGGGGAACCTACTCCTAGTAGGAGTAGGATTCCCCCCATGGGGCGCACCCTATGAGGCCGCCGGCCCCCTCCCCTTGCTCCTTTATATACGGGGAGGGGGGCACCCCTAGAACACACAAGTTGATTGTTTAGCCGTGTGCGGTGCCCCCTCCACAGATTTCCACCTCGGTCATATCGTTGTAGTGCTTAGGCGAAGCCCTGCGTCGGTAACTTCATCATCACCGTTATCACGCCGTCGTGCTGACGAAACTACCCCTCGAACTCAGCTAGATCTAGAGTTCGTGGGATGTCACCGAGCTGAACGTGTGCAGATTACGAAGGTGCCGTACTTTCGGTACTAGGATCGGTCGGATCATGAAGACGTACGACTACATCAACCGCGTTGTCATAACGCTTCCGCTTTTAGTCTACGAGGGTACATGGACAACACTCTCCGCCCTTGTTGCTATGCATCACCTAGATGGATCTTGCGTGTGCATAGGAAATTTTTGAAATTACTGCGTTCCCCAACAGTTAGGAGAGGAAGATTGATTGATACATGAAGTATGGAGCGTGTGTGCCGTGGGGGGTGGGGGGCTAAAAACAATATTTGAATGTAGATAGTACGTGACTTAATATCGACGTTTCAATTTAGTGTACATTGTTAGATTTGAATTCAGGACCATGCATATGGCTTCCGTAATTATTTCGAATTCGTGCCATACTAGGTTTGGAAAAGTTGACATTGACTCGATTGTTGTGCTATTTTTTAGGTCATATGTTTAATTCCATCCAAAAAAAATTCACTACCATAGTGTTCATCTTATACATATGAATTTGTATTAAGAAAGTAGCGTAGATACCATGAAATGCGAAATCCACGTTAGAATTGGAGATCGCTATGTGACACACACTCTAATTCAAATAACTCCTCATTAATTAATTTATAGTATCTCGTTTCGAATGACTAATTGTTTGCAAGGAAAACATGGGCATGGTAATACATACAGATTTGAAAGCAAATGAAAGAAGATTCGTTTGCATTCTCAAATGTAGGCGCACCAGGTAGACCAGGGGCATGTCGTGGTGGTCCCGTGTGTCATACAGACGCTAGCACCCAGCCACCCCCCCCCCCAAAAGAATGACGATAAAATAAGTTCGTGCTTCCACATTTCGAATTGAAATATTTGGCGGCCCCAATTCCAACCCTGCAAAATCTCCCTTCTCCACCGTTCCCTTCCACGCCAGAGCGCTCAAATCCCTAATTCACCGCCAACACGAGCAAAGTTTGAATCGCCCCTCGTCTCATATCTTTCCCCACCTCTGTGCCGGATGAAGACGTCGAAGACGACGGTCGCGCTTAACCACCGCACAGGAGCTACCATCTACGCCCTCGTCCACCACACCGGGTGGTCCACCGACAATGTCGGCCGCCGCAACCGATGTGCCTCACAGACACCGACTTCCACCGCATCAGGTGCGCTTCACCGTTGCCGTCTCCCACCTCACCGGGGCTACTTCACCGAGCACATCGTCGCACCTCCGCTCCCTGAGGCCGTTGGGGCTTCACCAATGGTCTCGTCCACCGCATCGTAGCACTCCGCTGCCACTCAAGATCTGCATCCATGCGCGGCCAACCAACGCCAGCGCATCACCCTCAACGGCTCTGAAGTGACCCGCACTCTAGCTAGGCGAGCATGCCCAAACGCTGGCCCGAACTAGGTATCCACATATCACTCCCTTGTGCACTGTCCGGTGATGTTTGGATATCCTTCACTGCTCACTTAGCTTACACGCCTATGGAACTCTGACTTTAACTCTTATTTCTTCTGGAGATATCATCTAAAACAAGCAAAACCATTTTTTAGTGAAACATGACGGCGCTATGGGATCTGGTACACATCCTGCACACCGGTATAACCTTGTAAGTACATGTCCTCCGGTACAAAGGCAAGGTCGATTCCTCTTATTTGATCAACCATTCGTCGGGTGAAAAATGCAGAGGGGGGTGCAAGGAGCACAAGGCCTGCACATCCAAGCAAGTGGTAACATGGACTTGTACATGGAATATCCCAAGTGTAAGCAGAGCTGCGGTGAGCCTGTACAACGAGCTAGCGTAAGTCCCCGCATTTCATTTAATTCGTACTGGCATGTGTGTATGATTTGTGTGCAGTTGCGGATCCACGAATTCAAGTTACCAGGGGCGAAAATTTAACTTAAAAAGTACGAAGGCACTTGCACTCTGGAAATCAACATAACTTGAGAAATGTGAAGCTACATGCACTTTGAAAACAAGCTAATGATCCAAAGTAGTTCCAGATTATAAAACACTAAATGATGTAAGCACCAAAAACACAAAATGCAACATGCACTACTGGAATCAGCTAATTTGCCATCTGCCAGCTCTTTGCCGTCTGCTAGCTGACGGCAGAGAAGCTCTTTGCCATCAGCTACCGAAAAGCGGACGGCAAAGAAATGGCAGACGGCAAAGAAGCTCTTTGCCATCTGCCAGCTCTTTGCCGTCCGCTGGCGGACGACAAATAGGGAGGTGGCCCCCACCCCCCGCCTGATTGAAAAAAACTTAACGCCCCACCTCTTTGCCGTCCGCCAGCGGACGGCAAAGAGGCAAAAAGGCGGACGGCAAAGACTGGCGGACGGCAAAGAGTCGATTACCTAACAGCCCGTACCCCCCCGCCCGTTACTCTCTATTCTCTCCTCTCTCTCCTCCCCGACGCGCCCCGCCACCGTGCACATCCCGCCCGCCCGCCGTCGCCGCCCCCGGCCCTCGCCGCCCGCCGCCGCCCCGTCGCCCCGCCACCCGCCGCCCCCCCAGCCTCCGCCCCCCCACCCCTCCGCCCCGTCGCCCCCTCCGCCCCGTCGCCCCCCCACCCGCCGCCCGGCGCCGCCCCGTCGCCCCCCCCCACCCCTCCGCCCGGCCAGCGCCACCCGCCGCCCCTCCGTCGGCGAGCGCCCCTCCGACGCCCCTCCATCGGCGAGCGCCCCACCCCTGCCGCAGGTGAGCCCCACCCCTCTTCTCCTTTTTTTATGTTTTTTTAGTTTAGTTTAGTTTTTTAGTTTTAGATTACTTTTAGTTTTAGATTTAGTTTAGTTTAGTTTTATATTTTTTTTCTGTTTTTTCTGTTTTTTAGTTTAGATTACTTTTAGTTTAGTTTTAGTTTTGTTTTAGGTTACTTAGTGGTAGGTTTAAGAAGAGGAAAAAGGAGAAGAAGAAGAAGAAGAAGAAGAAGAAGAGGAGAAGAAAGAAGAAGAAGAAGAAGAAGAAGAAGAAGAAGAAGAAGAAGAAGAAGAAGAAGAAGAAGAAGAAGAAGAAGAAGAAGAAGAGGAGGAGGAGGAGGAGAAGAAAGAAGAAGAAGAAGAAGAAGAAGAAGAAGAAGAAGAAGAAGAAGAAGAAGAAGAAGAAGAAGAAGAAGAAAGAGGAGAGGAGGAGGAGGAGGAGGAGAAAGAAGAAGAAGAAGAAGAAGAAGAAGAAGAAGAAGAAGAAGAAGAAGAAGAAAGAGGAGAGGAGGAGGAGGAGGAGGATGAGGAGGCGAAAGCTAGAGGAGAGGAGGAGGAGAAGAAGACCACCGACACCCTGACCCCGACCACCGACACCCCGACCCCGACCACCGACACCCCGACACCTGACACCCGACCACCGACACCCCGACCTCGACGACCGACACCCCCACCCCGACGCGACACCCCGACACGACACCCCCACCCCGACACGACACCCCGGCACGACACCCCGACACGACAGGACACGACACCCCGACACGACACGACACCCCGACCCCGACACGACACCCCGACACCGACACCCTGACACCACACCCACCCTTACCCCGACACCGACACGGCACCCCGACCCCGACCCGACACCCCGACCCGACACCCCGACCCCGAGACCCCGACCCCGAGCCTGACCCGACACCCCGACCCCGACACCGACACGGCACCCCGACCCCGACCCGGCACCCCGACCCCGAGACCCCGACCCCGACCCCGAGACCCCGACCCCGAGCCTGACCCGACACCCCGACCCCGACACCGACATGGCACCCCGACCCCGACCCGACAGCCCGACCCCGAGACCCCGACCCCGAGACCCCGAGCCTGACCCGACACCCCGACCCCGACACCGACACGGCACCCCGACCCCGACCCGGCACCCCGACCCGACACCCCGACCCCGATACCCCGACCCCGACACCCCGACCCCGAGCCTGACCCGACACCCCGACCCCGACACCGACACGGCACCCCGACCCCGACCCGACACCCCGACCCCGATACCCCGACCCCGACCCCGACCCCGAGCCTGACCCGACACCCCGACCCCGACACCGACACGGCACCCCGACCCCGACCCGGCACCCCGACCCGACACCCCGACCCCGAGACCCCGACCCCGACCCCGACACGGCACCCCGAGACCGACACGACACCCCGACCCCCGACACCTCCCGAAAAGGTGTTCTTTGGCCTTCCAGAAGCCGACGGGGTCATATATTTGTGAATTATTAGTTAGGTCATATATCTTTCGATTTTGTTATGAAAAACATCATATATAATTGTGTTGATCGGGTAGTTTTAAATGTGCAGTTGTTTCATCGCTGCGAGGTTTGGTGTTCGACGACCTCGCCGTGCGTTTGACGAGCTCTGCCCCTTCGTTCGTGGGTGAGCACAAATGACATGTCCTCCTCCCCCATTAATTATTTGATCTATTCCGATGAAACTTGATAGCTAGCTACATATGTGTCTTGAATCATCAGTATGCGTAACCAATATGTGTCTCCCGTTCGAAAGCGCCATAGTTATAAATATGCATGCATTTGCATATTTATAACCTTGATTCTTTCGAATTGTCCAACGCTATCCATGGACAGCCCGAGTATGTTTAGATTGGGTTCGTTTTCCCATATGCTTTGCTCCGGATCCGACGCATAAATTTCGTCAATGCCTCCCCTGTTGTTCTCCGGGTACACATCCTCTCTGTTTATTGCAGAGACGTGTATCAGGAGAACAGCGGGGAGGTGCTGCCGAAATTTTGCGTAGGATCCGGAGCATAGCATGGGAAAATGAACCCAATCTAAACATACTCGGGTGGGATTAGGACATATCATTACCTATTAGAGTGTAGGTTGCATGGACGTAATAAAATTGACAAAGTAGATCAACTGATGAATATATACATGGTGAATTATATATATATATATATATATATATATATATATTTGTTGTGTGTCTAGTAGCTCTGAAAGTCAAGATGAGTGATCGTGCGTGGATGTACACCGGTCACACTGGTCAGAACAAATGGAGCACTGAATGGTTCACAAAAACCAAGGGGTTTGTGCGAGCCGCATTTGCAAATGGCCAGAGGAAAACCTGGTGCCCCTGTTTACGGTGCGGCAATTGGGAAAAGAGGACAAAGGCTGAAATGGGCAAACACCTGCAGAAGAGTGGTTTTACGCCCGATTATACGGTGTGGACATTTCATGGTGAGTCTGCCCAACGTGACCGAGCTGAGGTGGATCGTCGTCGCACCGACGAGCATGGTACCGGGATGGAAAACATGGTGCAAGACTTTGATGATGCTCGGGATTCGGACGAGGAGATGGAGGAATCTGCAAAGGCCTTCAATGAAATGTTGGAGTCTTCAAAACGTCCGCTCCATGAGCACACTGAGCTTTGTCAATTGGATGCCATCTCACAAGTAATGGCTCTGAAGGCTCAGTTCTACTTGGGCAGAGAATGCTACGATGCAATGATGACAGTATTTGGACGCTTTCTACCCAAAGGCCATGTAATGCCTGCAAACCTGTACCAGTCGGACAAAATCCTCCGTGCGCTTTCTACCCAAAGGGAATCTCGCACCAGCCAGTGTTTCAAATCCAGTATCTTTGGATAACGAACAATGGCGGACCATTTTGTTGTATATCTTCAACAACCTGATAGAAGTGCGGCCGTACATCGAGTAAGTTCTCGGTACATAGTTTCGCAACTTCTATTTCCTTTGAACTGCTCTTATTCCTGGATATTTCATACAGTCGATACGTCGCCTTATTCTCGTATGGAGCGGTGATCCAAAAGGATTCTATCGAAGAGTATGAGCTTCTCGCAAAGCAAGGAGGCGGCTATCCCGGTTTCATCTCTTGGTTCAAACAAACGGTAATTTCTATTAGACTTGTAGGCTAATTTGTAGGCGGCTATCCCGGTTTCATTCGCTAATTTGTGCATAATGCAACAATCCTTTCATATTAAACTTGTAGGCTAATTCAGAGTCTATGGACACCGAATTGAGACAAGTCGCTAATGGTTTTGACTATAAGGTCCGTTCATTTGACAAATACGACATCAACGGGTATCGCTTTCGTACCTATGGCAAAGAGCTATCTATGGCCGACCGAAAGAACCATTAGCGACGTGTAGATGACATCATACGGCGGACGGCAAAGACCATAGAAATTTTGCCGTCAGCGGCAGACGGCAAAGGTCTGCCGTTAGCCACTTAACGGACTGACAGCGCAATTATTGCCGTCCGCGGCAGACGGCAAAGAGCCTTTGCCGTCCGCCGCCAGGAAGCGGACGGCAAAGCAGCTGTTTACCGTGGCCTACTTTGCCGGAGCCTTTTGTCGTCCGCCGTTCGAGCCTTTGCCGTCCGCCGTGGCAGACGGCAAAATAGCTGTTTCCTGTAGTGATGGTGTACAAGGACTACTAAGATGGTCTGTACCTTCTTCAATTATTCGTTCTCTGGCTGAAAATATCGAAGTGTAATTGGACCTATAACCAGTGCGCAAACTGCATATCAATATATCTATCCTGCACAAGTATGCCAATAGTTTCAAACAACAGATTAGAAAAGTATTTATGCTACGTTGTCATGATATGGGGACATTCTGGTAGATGGCCTCGATGTTTCCTCAAGCCATGAAAATGTACTATAATTTGCTTGTCATCAATTCCTGCAAATCTCTATGTCTCTCTCAACATAGCAGATCATCATTAGACAATAAATACTTCAATGGGAACTTGCAAAATGCTTGCATTAGATCCCGCATTAGACAATATATGTTCATCACCAGGAGCATGTACAATGTTTGCATCAAATCCTTCATTAGCAGTCTGTTCCTTAGACACTTCAGGCTCAAGAACAACATGAGCTTGTATGTTTGCACCGGAAACTTGATTAGATACATCAGGTTCGGTTAGTTCAGTATTGATTGGGGAGTTATAAAATAAGCAGATATTGGTTTCATTTTCTCAAAGATTCCCTACATACAAGCAGTTTTACAACATCATCATGTTTAACTATTGGCCAAAAATTGAATAGTTGAATTAGATATAATCAGGGATGTGATGTACCTGCTCGTTGCGGTTGTTGCTCTTGCAAGCTGTGACTGTCCATTTGCGCAAGCTCGATGCCATGCCCGTGCTACTGCCGCTGCCTCCCACGCAGGCTACACCTAGGGTTGAATCTTCATCTTCTTGTCCATCCATTCGTTTGAAGCCCGGCTACCGGTGCCCAACGAGGGCGCGAGGAAGTGTTGTGTCGGTCTGTCCAGCGGCGGACTGGAGGCTGGAGCGAACGAATTGGGATTTTTCCTGTTGTCGATCGATACGGGAGGCGCTCGTTTGGGCCGCGAGCCTGCTATAGGGCCTGCCTTGCACTTACGTTATTGGCCCATCCAAATTGAAATGTTTTTCTTCATTTTTTACATTGCCTACTCATGCATTGGGACGAACAAAACTAGCCTGGGCCAACCTGGATGACTCAAACTAGGTGCACAGTTTCCAGCCACCCGAGGCAGCCGCCCATACCAGCCCTACAGTGGCGTCGCCCCTTTTTGCGTGTATGATTGGGTAGTGAAAAATATTCCAGTGCCGCTTTTGATTTACCCACAGAATGGTTGAATTGCTTGTTTCTATGAACTAAGTTCGCCAATAATGTGAAGGATAGAAAGTGAGCCTAGCTCACTTGGCTCGTGGAGTGGATGTACAACCCAGCCACCCAGGTTCAAGTCCTCACGGGCGTGAATTTGTGTTCTTATTATTTTAAAAAATCTCGCTGTGGGGGGCTTCCCCTTCCGCTTTCCTTTCAAAAAATGTGAAGGATGCCAGTCTTTTCATCCTATTGTAGATTGCTTAGATCTCAATATGCCAAATGTAATCGCATGAAATATACAGTAAAAGCCAGTGTGATATGTGTTGCTACAACTAGTCTGACAACCCGTCCTCATATAACATATCAAGAACGCACCATCTTATCAGATTAACCATTCGACTTTCCAATGCAATGTGGGAAGAAAGAAGTATTGGGACTGCGTATCCAAGCAATTGATGCCATGGACTCCTTCGTAGAACTTTGTAAGTGAAAAAGAAGTTGCAGTGTGCCTGTACAAAGAGCTAGCGTAAGTTCAGTTACCTGCTTCTCGGAATTTTAGTTAGCTACTTATTGCAAAATTGTTCAATTACGTTGCTTGTCTTAATTTAGTTTGCTACTAATTACATAATGCCATAGCCTATTAATCCTATTATAGACTGCGCCTACCTATGTGTTTGATACTTACTGTTAAGAATTACCTGTTTGCCTGAATTTAAATAGCTACTTAAGCACGTAGATAGCTGGTCATATGTACTTCTAGGGTGCAGCAGAATTCATGTGTAATTTACGTTTTGATAGCTTGTTTGTTTAAATGGTTTGCTGTTATCACTTGTAGCACTAGTAATGTTTGCATGTTCATAGATAGACAACTGTCAGGTTTATATGAGGGACACCGTATTTTTAACTTATATATATATATACTCTCCGTCCCAAAATTCTTATCTTAGGTTTGTCTAGATACAGATGTACTTAATACTAAAGCGTGACTTGATACATCCGTATTTAGACAAATTTAAGAGAAGAATTTTGGGACGGAGGGAGTGTGTGTGTGTGTGTGTGTGTTGGAATCATTTTTCTTACATCAAAGAAATTTACAGATGTATGTGTTGCTGGTAAACGGTACCGACTTGTTACTTTAATACGTTGCCAAGAACTTGTTAGTTTTACTAGTTCTTGTGTCATTAAATACGTTGCCAAAACTGGTTAGTTTTACTAGTTTGATGTTAGTTTCTTATGGCTCTTGTAACACTTTATTTATGATGATTGCTAACATTCAAGTTTGCAGGATCCAACTGAAACTCCATTGGCACAACCGGTATGTTTTCAGAAACTTCCTCGTTTACCTGGTTTGCTGCTGTAACTTGTTGCTATAATCATCTTACCAAGTCAAGTTTTCAAGATCCAATTGGAAGTCCAATTGCACACCAGGTACATTTTCAAAAATATATTTGTGTAATAGGTTTGTTGTTGTAACTTGTTGCTCTAATCAAGTTACTGACTACTCAACTTTTCAGGATCTAAGAGAAACTCCAATGCCACAACATGTTCCTTTTGCAAAACTTGTCTGTTTAACTGCTTTGCTGCTGCAACCGGTTGCTCCAATCACGTTACTGGCTACTCAACTTTTCAGGATCCAAGAGAAACTCCAATGCCACAACAGGTACCTTTTGCAAAACTTGTTTGTTTAACTACTTTGCTGCTGCAACCGGTTACAATGATGTTAATAACTACTTTTCAGCATCCAATTGAAACTCTTTAATTCCTTGTTTGTTTAACTGGTTTGTTGTTCTAATTCCCAGTTGAGATGTTTTACTAACTTCAACTTTTCGGAATCCAATCAGAACTTTAATGGCAAAACAGGTTAGCCCAAGATCAAAGAGCGAGGTCCCCATGGACGTTGTATCATCCTACAGCAATGGCATCGGCCCAATCGTGCATCATGAATTGCCAACTGCTGATGCTCTACAGGCTAAACTATTGGTAGAAAGAGATTCTGCTTCTGCACTTAGAGATGAAGTTTACATGTTGAGGAAGCAAACAGCACAATCACAAGCAGTACTCAAGACAACCATTAAATATTTGGTGGATTTCAAAACAAAGCAAGCTGAGACTGACCGCATTGTTAAGGTCCGGAAGGGAAAAAGGAAATTAAATTCCTACTTGGTAAATCATAGGTGAAATGTTTTTTCCATCGTTGAATAACCTTTGTGTTGTTTGTTCATGTAATCGATCAAACCATTTGTTTTAGAGATCATGTAATAATTGTTTTTTGGTATGTAATTTTTTTGAGCACAAGTCTGTGTTAAATGGTAAGACTCTGAGACATTTCATTTCGATTGCTGTGCCAGACCTACAAATATGCCAACCGGGCTGAATGTGCATTCAGCAATAATAGTAATATAGATGGTCCTTAAGTGGCACGCATCTGAAAGGGCCAAGATGCTGTACTAGCTTCGCTAAAAAAATGATGCTCTTCTAGCAAAAAAAAAGTACAACGGCCTAGCTTATGTATGTTAGTTGATATTATTGATCCATATACTCCATAAGTTTTATATGTCTGTTAGTTTTGTACATTATTGGTTGATTGAATCGGTAGTTTGAATCTTGAGACATCGCTTGTGTACATATCTAAATGGGAGTACACATTATGCTGCATGTGACACTTGAGTTGGACATAAAGTGGTTTCAAATATTCGAAATCACCTTAAACTGGATTCTAGCTTCTGAATTCGAGTATCGGCATTTGTAAATCATATTCATATATTGCAGTGGTGTCGTGCTTTTGAAGATATATAAAAACACATAGAATGATTTATAAAGATTCATATAAGAATACAAAATGGATTCGAATTTAGTTGCTAGGGTAAACATGGATGCTTAATGTCCCAAAATTCCAAAGAAGCGGCAAAATGTCCACTCCCACGTCGGCTGCCTGAAGCCAGTGTTTGGGAGATGGAAATTATTGTCTACCCCTTGCACGGACAATCCATCGGCCCGATTTCCACTGCTCTCAATAGGGGTAGGTTAGTAACTTCAATTAGACGTGACACGACCGCCTCTGAGCCCATTCAGACACGGTGGGCGCCAAAACACATTTGCTTCAAGCTCGCCCGAAGGACCTGTGTCTCTCGCTCCATTGCCCCATTCATACATGGTGGGCGATAAAACAAACTCGACTCGGCCGAAATCGATGTAGGCAAATATTTTCAATAGGGGCAAGTTTCTAACTTCACTCAGACGTGACACAACCGTCCTACCTATCAACCCCATTCATACACTATGGGCGCCAACCGTGGGCGCCAAAACACCTCTCCTCGCCCGAAATCACTCTGGGCAAATATTGGGGAGATGCAAGATTACCGTCCTATCCCCAACCGACGAGACGTCCAAATTTTAAAAGGGGGCTAAGTTCGTAACTTTCCCATATTTCAGACAGGCGCGTCCCAAAAACATGGTTCCCCGTACCTCTCCCTCCATTTTCCCATTCATACACCGTCCGCGCTAGAACACCATCCACATACCACCCTCCTTCGTTCACCACCCCATCCATCGCCGCCGTCCTCCTCCCCATCCATCGCTTGCCATCCTCCACCATGCCAGAGCGCCTAGCAAGACCGCGTCGTCCACTGCTAGAGATGGACATTTCTCATCCACGACGACAGACCAGGAGCCTTGCATCACGTCCTCTCGCTTCAACAGCGTCGTCGTCCTCCTTGCCGGGGCCGCTCCCACGACCTTCTCGTCCACCGCAATGACACTTATTCCCTGATGCACCCGTCTACCGTCGCAAATCTTCTTCAACGCCACCGACAGCCATCGCACCCACGATGCCTACACGGTGCCGCAAGAGAGGTGGTACTTCATATCTACTCAACTTTTTTATCTCAACCAAAAATATATCGTAACTTGGTTACTGTACTTTCTTTTCAGCTCTTAGAATTTAGTTCTTAGTTCTGTGGTTGCTAAATAGCATTTCCACGGTTTGCAGCTTCAAATCTGCCATGGCACAGTCATAATAGGGTTTAATTGACCATGCTTAGGGTTTCCCCCCTTTTATGATCACTATACGATCAGCATACGTGCTTCGTGTCATAATAGCACTGCTCCACCCATCAAGCTAAACAAGCTTAGTTGTTCAAATATGAATCTGATATTATTAAAACAGAATCGTTTAATTGGTCATCTAAATGTTCCTAATTTAGTTTTGAAAATGCATGTACGCCGCTTGGGTGTGGATCCACAGGGTGCCCACGGTGGGCCGCGACCCACCCTGAGATTTTGGGTCGGCCCAGGCCCCGATTCCCCTCTGTTCTACTGCGCTTCCCATCTCTACTCGCCCCCAGCCGCCTGCCTCACCGGCGACATGCCGTCCCCGGACGACATGCCTCTAGGAGGAGACGCCGAACTAATAGGAGGTCAGGAGACACTCGCCCAACAGCGTCACCGCTGCCCGGGGGCGTCGTCATAACCCACAAGTATAGGGGATCGCAACAGTTTTCGAGGGTAGAGTATTCAACCCAAATTTATAGATTCGACACAAGGGGAGCCAAAGAATATTTGAAGGTATTAGCAGCTGAGTTGTTAATTCAACCACACCTGGAGATTAATTATCCGCAACAAAGTGATCAGTAGCAAAGTAGTTTGATAGTTTTGATAATAGTGACAACAGCAACAGTAACAGTAACAGTGATAGAAGTAATTTGTAGCAAGTGTAACAGTGATGATAGCAATAGTAATGCAGCAAGATCAATATGAATAAATTCGTAGGCATTGGATCGGTGACTTGTTGGATGATATTCATCATGTAACAGTTATAACCTAGGGCGATACGGCACTAGCTCCGGTTCATCGAAATAATGTAGGCATGTATTCCGTAAATAGTCATACGTGCTTTATTAAAAGAACTTGCATCACATCTTTTGTCCTACCCTCCCATGGCAGCGGGGTCCATATTGGAAACAAAGGGATATTAAGGCCTCCTTTTAATAGAGAACTAGAACAAAGCATTAACACATAGCGAATACATGAACTCCTCAAACAACGGTCATCACCAGGAGTGGGCCCAGTTGTTGTCACTCCGGGGTTGCCGGAACATAACACGTAGTACGTGACTATAACTTGCAAGATCGGATCTAAAACATGGATATAATGATGAATTCATAAAAAGTTCAGATATGAGTTCATGGCACGAGGGCCCAAAGTGACAAGCATTAAGCATAGCAAAGTCATAGCAACATCAATCTAAGAACATAGTGGATACTAGGGATCAGGCCCTAACAAAACTAACTCGATTACATGATGAATCTCATCCAACTCCTCACCGACCAGCGAGCCTACGAAGGAATTACTCACTCCCGGTGGGGAGCATCATGGGATTGGCGATGGAGATTGGTTGGTGATGACGAAGAACAAAGATCCCCCTCTCCGCAGCTCCAAACGGACTCCAGATCTGCCCTCCCGAGGAAGAACAAGGCTTGGCGGCGGCTCCATCTCGTGGATTGCGATAATTCTTTCTCCTTGATTTTTTCCTGGAATAATGTGAATTTATAGTATCAGGGGGTCGTCAGCGGGGCCACCAGGTGGGTACAACCCACCTGGGCGCGCCAGGAGAGGGGGGCGCGCCCTGGTGGGTTGTGCCCAACCAGGGGCCCCTCTCTGGTGGGTCTTGGCTCCAGAAATTCTTATTATTGATATAAAAATCCTCGCAAAGTTTCGTTCCATTCCGAGAACTTTTATTTCTGCACAAAAACAACACCATGGTAGTTCTGCTGAAAACAGCGTTAGTCCGGGGTTAGCTTCATTCAAATCATGCAAATTAGAGTCCAAAACAAGAGGAAAAGCGTGAGAAAAAGTAGATACGTTGGAGACGTATCAACTCCCCCAAGCTTAAACCTTTGCTTGTCCTCAAGCAATTCAGTTGATAAACTGAAAGTGAGAAAGAAAAACTTTTACGAACTCTTTTGCTCTTGTTTGCATAAATAAGCTTAAACAACACCCAGGTTTTCAGCCAACATTATAACTAACCATGTCAACAATAACATTTAAAGATTATAATGACTCATATCAATGACATAATCAGCTAGCGAGCAAAAATAAGAAATCTCAAATAGCAACATGTTGTCAAAACAACCATGATATAATATGACAATAATGGTATCTCGCTAGCCCTTTCTGAGACCACAAAACATAAATGCAGAGCACCTCCAAAGTTCAAGCAGCGACTAAACATTGTAATTCATGGTAGAAAAGATCCAGTCATGATGCACCCAACATTAGCTATACATAATGCATAAATCATGACAGATGTGCTCTACTCAGTTTCTGGCGCTTGTTTTTAGAAGGTGATGACACAATATAAAAGTAAATAAAAAGTCCCTTCGCAGAGGGAAGCAGGGATTTGTAGAGGTGCCAGAGCTCAATTTTTAAAACAGAGATAAATGATATTTTGAGACATGCACCCTTCTTACTCACTTCACGACCATCAGTTATCAACATCTTCCATGCTAAGCACGCTAGTGGCGGTTCCCAAGCGGAAAAGTAAAGGTTTTGACTCCATTGGGAGTTTTTGTTTGATTATTCAAGAGATGAACTCTTTTTCATGTTTGCAGTTTGGGACTGGGCATCCCTATTACCGCCCATTTCCTCGTGTGATGGCGAGTGAATAAACACTCGACCTGAGGATAACCCGCTTAGCACGGAAGATATCGACCACCTCCTGTCGTTCCATGAACGATCCAGGCACACAAAACGGATAATTTTTTTTAGAAGTTTTTAGAGGTGGCACATGCAAATTTACTTAGGACGGCAGGGTAATACCGTATATAGGTAGGTATGGTGGACTCATCTGGAATAACTTTGGGTTCAAGGTTTTGATGTACAAGCAGAATTCCCACTTAGTACAGGCGAAGGCTAGCAATTAAGATTGAGAAGCGGCCAGCTAGAGAGCAACAACGATCATAACCAGGCATTATGCATAAGTAACATTGGACACTAGCATGAGTAGGATATGAACACCATGAACATAAATATTATAGAGGCTATGTTGGTTTTGATTCAACTACATGCATGAACATGTACCAAGTCAAGCCACTCGAACATTCAGAGGAGGATACCATATCATCATACTACATCATAATCATCTTAACGCTATGTTGATATCCAAGATAAATCATTATCAACTCCCAGCTACTTATGCATGGCATGAGAATCTATAATCTCTAATTGTCATTGCAAACATGTTTAATCATAATGGGCTGAAGCATGGATACTTGGTTAAACATATTTACACAGACAGAACAAGTCGAGTTCATACGAGTTTCTCTTTGCCACGGCCAGCTCATCGAATATCGTCATTATTGCCTTTCACTTGCACGACCGAATGATATGAAAATAATAATAGTGCAAGATTAACATGGACTAATCTAGAATCTGCAAAACATTTTATTCAACGGGAGAAGACAAGGTAAAATGGGCTCTTGATTAGTTCAACTGTTATTCATATGAGAGACACTCAACATTTTCATCGTGGTTTTCTCTTTGGTACAACTCGAATAAAAAGAAAAGAAATTCAGAGAAACACATTGAAATATTTTTGGAGTTTTTGGTTTTCTTCAACAAGCAAATAAAAAGCAAAAACAAGAAAAACTTTTTACATGGGAAAGCTCCCAACAAGCAAAATAAGAACAAGGAAATCTTTTTGGATTTTCTTTTTAGTGCTACTACTAAGCATGCATAAAAAGTAAATTACTACAACTAATTTTTTGGTTTTTCTAAAGTTTTTCAAACACACAAGAAGAAATCAAGAAAATAAATCTAAGCATGGATAATACAATGAAAAAGTGTGAGCACCGACAAATAGAATGATACGTGAACATGAATATAATGTCAGTGAGAAACACGTACTCCCCCAAGCTTAGGCTTTTGGCCTAAGTTGGTAATCGATCAGTAGCCTAGAGGGTAGTAGTCGGCGTGGTAGCTCACGGAGGCTCTTGGTGCGGATAACTCAGCACGTTGTGCCGCCACCACTGTTGCGTTATGAGCTCCGGCCTCGCTCTCAAGAATAAAATATCTTCCCCTGCTGTTATAATCAAAGAGAGCAGGCGCAGGCAAATATGTGTCCACAATATGTGATTTGTTAAACAATAATTGATAAGTGACGTTATCAGCCCTTCCAGCGAGAATCTTATGCTCTTTTAAAACATCAAAATCTAAATACCGAGTGGGTAGGATAGGATCAAAAGGCAAAGGTGAAACACTCAGCCCTCGTGCTAAACGCGTGGCATATATTCCACCATAGTACCAGCCACTTTTGGCGTTATGCTGAATTCTACATGCAACAATCGCTCCAAGGTTATAATTCCTTTCACCAGTGAGAGCGGTGTGAATGAGGCTCAAGTCTGGAGCACAAAGTATGCTACAGTCTTGCTTGCCTACTATGCATTTCCCGTTAAATAAAGCAAAGTACTTAATTGCGGGAAAGTGAATGCTCTTTATTCTTCCTTGTCTCACTCCCCTATTTTCACCATAACAAAGGCTAGTCAAGAAAGATTCATACTCAGTTGTTGGTGGCTCATCAAGCGAAACCCAAAATGGAAGTTTGCAATGGTAAGCAAAGTTCTTTAGTGGAATAGTAAATGGGTTATCATAAAGCATAAACGACACCCTAGACTCACGAGGAAAATATTTAAATTCCTTGACAAATGATTCAGTGAGAAGATGGCGCTGTTCACACTTATCTGAGAGGTAGGGACCGAGACCGGCATTGTGAACATATTTCTCAAATTCCTCCTTGATGCCCACCTGCACCATATATTCACCGCAAGGCCATAAGCAAGTCTTGGTGGCGGCATCTCGCGTGGAACTTTCACTTGGTTCAACCTAAGACTGGCGAGCAGAACTGTCACTAGAGGATGCCCCCAAGGATCGTCTCCTCGAAAAACTCCTCCCAAAGAGGTTCGTAATGTCCGCGTACAATTTTTCCTATGAACAAGAATCTGAATTTTTAGTTCACAAAACTTTCTCAACAAAACTTCACAAAAATAATAGCAACTACTCATAGGGATACATAGAGGCCATAGCAAGCACTCAAACTACTTAGAACACTAAGAATTCAACATGCAAGCACATCTACAGCAACACCAAGAGTAGCTATTTATTAAAAGTATAAAGCACTAAAACAAAAACTAATTGGACAAATGGTGGAGTCACATACCAAGCAACAATCCCCCGAAACAGTTTCAGAAATGGAGCTTCGAGCAAAGAGATTGAAATCCGCAGGTTTGAGCTCAAGAACACAGGAGAGAGAGCAATGGGGATTTTTTCTGGAGGTAAGTGATGATGTGGGCTAAAGAGGTAAGTGAGGGGGCCCACGTGGGGACCACAACCCCCCAGGGCGAACCAGGGGGTGCTGGCGCGCCCAGGTGGGTTGTGCCCACCTGGTGCACCTCCCTCTGGTATTATTTGCACCAAAAATTCTTAAATATTCATAAAAAATCATATAAAATTTTCAGGGCATTCTGAGAACTTTTATTTTTGGGTCATTTTTTTATTGCACGGGAAATTCAGAAAACAGACAAAACAAGGCATTTATTTTATTTAACTAATAAAAGCAGAAAACAAAATGTAAGGACAGAAGGTAGTGCTTACTAAATTCATCAACTTCATACCGTTCAAAAACGATTCATTAATAAGGTTGATCAGGTCTTATTAACAACCACTTTCGATTAGCATGAAACCGAAGAACTTTCGTAAATCACTAAGTTACCTCAATGGGGATATGCATCTCCCCAACAATAAGAATTTCATATTTCTTTTTGACAGTAGGTAGAGGTATTTGAAAACTTCCAATAGTGATTGTCGGAGATTTTTCAATAACATTGATACCATTCACTTGGAATTGTTTGTTTGGAAAGTGCACCGTATGCTCGTTACCATTAATATGAAAAGTGACCTTACTTTTATTGCAATCAATAACAGCCCCTGCAGTATTCAAGAAGGGCCTACCAAGGATAATCGACATGTTGTCGTCCTCGGGCATCTCAAGTATAACAAAGTCAGTCAAAATAGTAACATTAGCAACAACAACGGGCACATCATCACAGATACCGATAGGTATGGCAGTTGATTTGTCAGCCATTTGCAACGATATTTCAGTAGGTGTGAGTTTATTCAAGTCAAGTCTTTTATATAAAGAGAAAGGCATAACACTAACACCAGCTCCTAAATCACACAAGCAGTTTTCACATAATTCTTTTTGATGGAGCAAGGTATAGTTGGTATTCCCGGATCTCCATGTTTTTTAGGTACTCCATCTTTAAAAGTATAATTAGCAAGCATAGTGGAGATTTCAGCTTCCGGTATTTTTCTCTTATTTGTGATGATGTCTTTCATATAATTTGCATAAGGAGGCACTTTCAACCTATCAGTCAAGCGAGTACGCAAAAAGATTGGCCTCAGCATTTCAGCAAAGCATTCAAATTTCTTCATCATCATTCTTTTTAGTTGACTTCGGTGGAAAAGGCATAGGTTTTTGAACCCACGGTTCTCTTTCTTTACTGTGTTTCTAGCCACAAAGTCTCTTTTATCATATCTTTTATTCTTAGGTTGTGGGTTATCAAGATCAATAGTTGGTTCTATCTCAACATCATTATCTGGTTCTTTTCCATTTGGTTGAGAGTCTTCATGAACCTCATCATTATCTTTTTCATTATCACTAGGTGGATGTTCATTACCAGATTGAGTTTCAGCATCAGAGATTGAAGTTACATTTTCATTATCAGGAGGTTTTTCTATTTCAGGTTCACTAGAAGCATGCAAAGTCCTATCATTTTTCTTTTTCTTTTTCTTTTTAGAAGGACTAGGTGCACTAGTGTTGTTTGTTTGTGAATCTTGTTCTATTCTTTTTGGGTGTCCCTTAGGATAAAGTGGTTCCTGAGTCATTTTACCTCCTCTACTTGCAACTCTAACAGCAAAGTCATGCATATTATGATTCATTTCATCAAGTAATTCTCTTTGTGATTTAGCAACTTGTTCTAGTTGAGTTTGAACCATAGAAGCATGTTTTCCAACACCTCTAACATCATTTGAGATTCTAAATAACAAGTCACTCAAGCGAGCAATCATATCAGAATTGTACTTCAATTGTTTCATAACATTTGCATTGAAGTGATCTTGTTTTCTAATGTAGTTTTCAAACTCATAAAGGCATTGACTAGGATGCATATTGTGAGGATTATCATTTTCATTGAACTTCATAAGAGAATTTACCTCTACCACCTTAGGCAGTGGTGGTGTATTAAGCCCATGTATTTCTTCAATAGGAGGTAAATTTTTAACATCCTCAGCTTTAATACCTTTTTCCTTCATAGATTTCTTTGCCTCTTGCATATCTTCAGGACTGAGATATACTATACCCCTCTTCTTCGGAGTGGGTTTAGGTGGTGGTTTAGGAATTGTCCAATCATCATAATTTTTCAATATGTTATTCAATAATTCTTCAGCTTGAGCAACAGTTCGTTCCCTGAAAACACAACCAGCACAACTATCTAGGAAGTCCCTAGAAGCATCGATTAGTCCATTATAGAAGATATCAAGTATTTCATTTTTCTTAAGAGGGTGATCAGGCAAAGCATTAGGTAACTGGCAACGCCTCCCCCAAGCTTGTGGGAGACTCTCTTATTTATTTTGCACAAAGTTAAATATTTCCTGCAAAGGCAGCTTGTTTCTTATGAGCAGGAAAATATTTTTCAAAGAAGTAATAAAGCATATCCTGGGGACTACGCACACAACCAGACGTAAGAGTATTGTACCAAGCTTTAGCATCACCCTTTAACGAGAAAGGAAATAGTTTGAGAATAAAGTAATAGCGAGTTTTCTCATCATGAGTAAAAAGGGTGGCTATATCATTCAACTTAGTAAGATGTGCCACACAGTTTCAGTTTCATAACAATAGAAAGGATCAGATTCAACCAGAGTAATTAACTCTGGGTCGACACAGAATTCATAATCCTTATCAGCAATACAGATAGGTGAAGTAGCAAACTTAGGATCGCATTTCATTCTAGCATTCAGAGATTTTTCTCTATACTTTTGTAGTAATTTCTCTAGATCATCTCTGTCATTGCAAGCAAGAATATCTCTAGTGGCTTCTTCACTCATAACATAACCTTCCGGTACCTTAGGAAATTCATATCTAGCAAGGCTAGTTCTAGCAGGTGTTTCAGGAGTCTCAGTTTCAAGCTCATCATCAGATTCAACAACATCATGTTGTATAACTCTAGCAATTTGTTCATCAAGAAATTCACCAAGTGGCACATCATCATTATCAAGCAAGGTACTAGCATAATGATAAGCATTATTCATAGCAGAAGTGGCATCATCAATAACTTGCGACATATCAGAATTAATAGCATGTGGTGGTGTTGCAAGTTTACTCATAACAGAAGGTGAATCTAAAGCAGAACTGGATGGTAGTTTCTTACCTACCCTCGTACTTGAGGGAAATATCTTAGTCTTTGGATCCTTCAGATTCTTCATAGTGATAATACGATAATAATCCCAAGTGACTCAACAAATATAGCTATGCTCCCCAGCAGCTGCGCCAGAAAAAGGTCTTGATAACCCACAAGTATAGGGGATCGCAACAGTTTTCGAGGGTAGAGTATTCAACCCAAATTTATAGAATCGACACAAGGGGAGCCAAAGAATATTTGAAGGTATTAGCAGCTGAGTTGTCAATTCAACCACACCTGGAGATTAATTATCTGCAGCAAAGTGATCATTAGCAAAGTAGTTTGATAGTTTTGATAATAGTGACAGCAGCAACGGTAACAGTAAAAGTGATAGCAGTAATTTGTAGCAAGTGTAACAGTGATGATAGCAAAAGTAACGCAGCAAGATCAATATAAATAAATTCGTAGGCATTGGATCGGTGATTTGTTGGATGATATTCATCATGTAACAGTTATAACCTAGGGCGATACGGCACTAGCTTCAGTTCATCGATCTAATGTAGGCATGTATTCCGAAAATAGTCATGCGTGCTTTATTAAAAGAACTTGCATGACATCGATATAATGTGGCAGCGGGGTCCATATTGGAAACTAAGGGATATTAAGGCCTCCTTTTAATAGAGAACTGGAACAAAGCATTAACACATAGTGAATACATGAACTCCTCAAACTACAGTCATCACCGGGAGTGGGCCCGGTTGTTGTCACTCCGGGGTTGCCGGATCATAACACGTAGTAGGTGACTATAACTTGCAAGACCGGATCTAAAACATGGATATAATGATGAATTCATAAACGGTTCAGATCTGAGTTCATGGCACCCGGGCCCAAAGTGACAAGCATTAAGCATAGCAAAGTCATAGCAACATCAATCAAAGAACATAATGGATACTAGGGATTAGGCCCTAACAAAACGAACTCGATTACATGATGAATCTCATCCAACTCCTCACCGACCAGCGAGCCTACGAAGGGATTACTCACTCCTAGTGGGGGCATCATGGAATTGGCAATGGAGATTGGTTGGTGATGACGAAGAACAAAGATCCCCCTCTCCGGAGCACCAAACGGACTCCAGATCTGCCCTCCCGAGGAAGAAGAGGGCTTGGCGGCTGCTCTGTCTCATGGATCACGATAATTCTTTCTCCCTGATTTTTTCTTGAATAATGTGAATTTATAGTATCAGGGGGGTCGTCAGCGGGGCCACTAGGTGGGCACAACCCACCTGGGCGCGCCAGGAGAGGGGGCGTGCCCTGGTGGGTTGTGCCCAACCAGGGGCCCCTCTCCGGTGGGTCTTGGCTCCAGAAACTCGTATTATTGATATAAAAAATAATCACAAAGTTTCGTTCCATTCTGAGAACTTTTATTTCTGCACAAAAACAACACCATGGTAGTTCTGCTGAAAACAGCGTCAGTCTGGGGTTAGTTTCATTCAAATCATGCAAATTAGAGTCCAAAACAAGAGGAAAATCGTGAGAAAATTAGATACGTTGGAGACGTATCGACTCCCCCAAGCTTAAACCTTTGCTTGTCCTCAAGCAATTCAGTTGATAAACTGAAAGTGAGATAGAAAAACTTTTACGAACCCTTTTGCTCTTGTTTGCATAAATAAGCTTAAACAGCACCCAGGTTTTCAGCCAACATTATAACTAACCATGTCAACAATAACATTTAAAGATGATAATGACTCATATCAATGACATAATCAGCTAGCGAGCAAGAATAAGATATCTCAAATAGCAACATGTTGTCAAAACAACCATGATATAATATGACAATAATGGTATCTCGCTAGCCCTTTCTGAGACCGCAAAACATAAATGCAGAGCACCTTCGAAGTTCAAGCAGCGACTAAACATTGTAATTCATGGTAGAAAAGATCCAGTCATGATGCACCCAACATTAGCTATACACAGTGCATAAATCATGGCAGCTGTGCTCTACTCTATTTCTGGCACTTGTTTTTAGAAGGTGATGACACAACATAAAAGTAAATAGAAAGTCCCTTCACAGAGGGAAGCAGGGATTTGTAGAGGTGCCAGAGCTCAATTTTTAAAACAGAGATAAATGATTATTTTGAGACATGCACCTTTCTTATTCACTTCACGACCATCAGTTATCAACATCTTCCATGCTAAGCACGCTAGTGGCGGTTCCCAAGTGGAAATTAAAGGTTTTGACTCCATCGGGAGTTTTTGTTTGATTATTCAAAAGATGAACTCTTTTTTCATGTTTGCAGTTTGGGACTGGGCATCCCTATTACCGCCCATTTCCTCGTGCGATGGCGAGTGAATAAACACTCGACCTGAGGATAACCAGCTTAGCACGGAAGATATCGACCACCTCCTGTCATTCCATGAACGATCCGGGCGCACAAAACGGATAATTTTTTCAGAAGTTTTAAGAGGTGGCACATGGAAATTTACTTAGGACGACAGGGTAATACCGTATATAGGTAGGTATGTTGGACTCATCTGGAATAACTTTGGGTTCAAGGTTTTGATATACAAGTAGAGTTCCCACTTAGTACAGGCGAAGCCTAGCAATTAAGATTGAGAAGCAGCCAGCTAGAGAGAAACCACGATCATGACCAGGCATTATGCATAAGTAACATTGGACGCTAGCATGAGTAGGATATGAACACCATGAACATAGATATCATAGAGGCTATGTTGGTTTTGATTCAACTACATGCATAAACATGTGCCAAGTCAAGCCACTCGAACATTCAGAGGAGGATACCATATCATCATACTACATCACGATCATCTTAACGCTATGTTGATATCCAAGATAAATCATTATAAACTCCCAGCTACTTATGCATGGCATGAGAAACTATAATCTCTAATTGTCATTGCAAACATGTTTAATCATAATGGGCTGAAGCATGGATACTTGGTCAAACATATTTACGCAGACAGAACAAGTCGAGTTCATACCAGTTTCTCTTTGCCACGGCTAGCTCATCGAATATCGTCATTATTGCCTTTCACTTGCACGACCAAATGATATCAAAATAATAATAATGCAAGAGTACCATGGACTAAGCTGGAATCTGCAAAACATTTTATTCAACAGGAGAAGACAAGGTAAAATGGGCTCTTTATTAGTTCAATAGTTACTCATATGAGAGCCACTCAACATTTTCATCATGGTCTTCTCTTTGGTACAACTCGAATAAAAAGAAAAGAAATTCAGAGAAACACACTGAAATATTTTTGGAGTTTTTGGTTTTCTTCAACAAGCAAAAGCAAAATCAAGAAAAACTATTTACACGGGAAAGCTCCCAACAAGCAAAAGAAGAACAAGGAAATCTTTTTGGATTTTCTTTTTAGTGCTACTACTAAGCATGCATAAAAAGTAAATTACTACAACTTTTTTTTTGGTTTTTCTAAAGTTTTTCAAACACACAAGAAGAAAGCAAGAAAATAAATCTAATCATGGATAATACAATGAAAAAGTGTGAGCACCGACAAATAGAATGATATGTGAACATGAATTTAACGTCGGTGAGAAACACGTCGATTAGTTGTCTTTCTTACTCATTCGATATGATATCCAATTATTCACGTCGATTAGTTGCAAAGAATAAGTGCTAGACCAACTTCTTGATTCAGATTTTGGACGGTCTCTTACTGCAGTTACAATTCTGCATACTTATCCTAGTAAGCTCACAAGTAATGATTGATTCACTACCTCTATGCTTGACTTGTCATATTAGTTGTCAATATTATTTTAGGGTGGACCACCCTGTTTCAAAATATTGGAACCGCAGACATGAGTAAATAGTATTTGTCTTTGTGATCTCTTCCATCATGTGTGGGCAATGAACACTGCATTGTATAGAAAGAAAGTTTCATATCCACCTTTTACATAGACTACGATCTTTACATGGAATACAATCTACCTACTTGCTTTGTGTCGCACTACCAGCACTCCACCCTTGAAGCTAAACATTATGCCACTCATAATTCCTTAGTTTATTTGTTCAAATATGAATTTGATATGATTCTAATGTTTCTACTTTAGTTTTGAAATGTGTGTCTGCCTGTTATAGAGACATAGGAGGTTTGTATTTCTATGTGTGGTCTGGTCAGCACGGTTGGGGGTGAACTTTGTATATGCTGGGTTTATAGGGAGACACTCTTTGAGTTAAATCCGCAATGCATTCCATAGATAATCTGACTACTTTTTATGTTTTCATGAATCTCAGATACTGAACAGCATCATAATGATTATGAGCTTGCGCGCATGAAAAGAATAAAGCAGAACAATGCCATGGCTGTCAAACTTGGCATTAAGGGACTGAAATCAAGTCTAGATGCAATGCAATGCAAACGCTCTCCACCTAAGATTCATGCTCAGAATATGATCCTAACAGTGATCCTGAGCTAGAGGGAGACCTAAGTTAATGTAGCTCCCTAGTGAAGGAGTCAGATGCAGATGCCCTATTTTTCCACCCATCAAGGTGCTTGCTCTAACTTTCCAAGGTTATATTGGTCGCACATATCTTGCAACTGATGCTTTGCATTGCTTCTACTTGTAGGAGATATGCCCTAGAGGCAATAATAAATGATATTATTTATCTCCGAGTTCATAATTATGTTTATGTTCCATGCTATAACTGCAATGATTCTCGAGTCTGCAATATCCACGAGGCTCGGAGGAAGACTCAAATGCACGTGTGGAATAATAAACGGTAAAAAGTATTCCTAGTCTGGCCTCTAAGACTAGCTCAAGTGTTGCATGATGATTCTGTTTTCCTGGTCATGGGCATGTCTATGCCAGCAACTTTGAGGGCACAATGTTAAGAGAACATTTGTGTTGAATCGACCCGGATTGATGTTATGCTATGAGATTCATTCGTCACAAGTTTATTGGTACATAACACAGAGATGGTTAACGTTTGCATGATTCCTTAGACCATGAGAGTATCGAGTTTCTTCATGCTTGCTTCATGAACTTTGGGGTTTGTTAAACGTCATCCGTAAATGGGTGGCTATTACGGCGGCTTACGGGTTCATGGAAAAGTGTGTCAAGTAACTTGATACCTCAAGATTGGGATTTGCTCCTCCGACGATGGAGAGATATCTCTGGGCCCTCTCGGTGTTACGGTATCCATCATCGTCTGGCCAGACACTTTGTGATTTGATCACGGGGATGCCGGAACACGATAACGAGAAAAGAGAACAATACCGGTAACGAGGTAACTAGCATAGTGGACAAGTTGTTGATCCACAGGAATGCCAACATGTCTCACCTCGGGTATTTGTAACATATCGCGAAGCAACAGGAATAGCACACGGCAACTGGAGGTTCACTCGAATATTTATTCGTGTGGGTATAGGGGTCAATATGGGTGTCCACGGCTCCGATGTTGATCATTGATCGGAAGGGGTTCCGGGTCATGTCTATACTTCACCGAACCTATAGGGTCACACGCTTAAGGGTCATCTATCTGCTGAATACTAGACAGGGAGTCTGAGAGAAAATCACCGAAAAAGTTTCGGACACCGAAAAGTTTCGGACAGCGGAATCGTACCGCAGAGAGAGGTCATCGGATAAGTTTCGATGATACCGAAAAGTTGTTTCGGGATACACCATTAAGTCAAATTGGTTTCGGCACATGCCTGATAATTCTTGGAGGATGCCAGAATCATTCTGGAAGCTTTTTGGAATTTTCTGAGATAAAAACCGGAAATGTTCCGGAGCTGCCGGAGCCACTTCAGATGCGTTTCGCAGATGAAAATCACTAAAACCGGAATTGTTTCGGAACGCGTTGAAAATCATTTTAGTGGGTACTGGAAATGTTCTTAGCCCACATAAATATTTTCAGTTCGATCAGACGCTGAAAAATGTCGTCGTGAATAGTGAAAATCAGCTTTATGGTTGCTTTATGGAAAGCCACCTTTTGGGGCTTTGCTCCAAAAGATCTTGGGGATGACATGGATGGATAGGAGCCATTTTTTGGGCCCCTCATGGGGGTGTGGCCAGCCACATGAGGTATCCCCCCTTGGGGACCCTCTTGTTCCTTGGTTTCACTCCTAGGTCCTTGTGGAAGGACTTCATTCATGTGCATTTTGGGTTTTTTGTGAAACTACCCTACCCCCTTGGGATTTCCTATAAATAGAGGTGGAGGGGCAGCCCTCCACATCCATCCCTTGCTCTCATACACATGCCATGCATTATCTGGCTTCTTCTCTCCCTCCCACGAAAAGAGTTTCGTAGAGCCGTAAGGCTGTCTGGGTTCCGGCAGGAACTAGTTCTGGACGGCGAAGCCCTGCTGGATAGATGACACCGTATGTGTGCAACTCTGTAGAGAGATCGTAGTTTCGGTCTTAGTTCGTGAGTGCCTCCCGAAGGGCTGTCCGTGTGACCGTCCGAGTTTCGAAGGTCCTCCCGAAGGGCTGTCCGAGTGACCGTTCGAGTTTCGAAGGTCCTCCTGAAGGGCTGTCCGCGACACCGTCCGGGGGGGCTGTTCGACCGCCTCCCGGAGGGCTGTCTGAGGAGCAGATGAGGGTACACATCCTCGCGGTTGGGAGGTTGTAAATCCTAGCTGCGGGGATCTGCACCGCCGATCGTCATCGACTCTACTTCCCGCTGCGCTACGAGTCGGTAACGAAAAAAGATCAAACCATGTATGCAGTCTCCATAGTGGTCCTGGGCTGGTGCGTAGGTCGGAAATTTTTTGTTTTCTGCTGCGTTCCCCTACACTACTTTGTTGCACTGCCATTAGCTTAGTTTACACATTGTGTATGTGAATACACCCTACCTATCCATTTTCAGTACATATTCCATCTATCATCATACCATATTTATCCATTCAAATGATGTTCTTATGTATCAGACGTTCAAAAGGAAGAGGACGATTGCTAATCGTGGAGGACACAAACAAAGTATTTGGAAAAGGTAGTGACACCTGATAAATCAAATAGCCCATTAGGTGTAGTTGCAATATCACCAGACCCAGAAAACACGACCACAACTCTAGCAGACTCTAGCCCTAATACACTGGCCATCTTTGATGCCCCAACTCAGGAGACCCCAACTGCGGCAAACAGTATGATGATGCCAGTTGACGTAGCACCAGCTCTACGACGCAAAACCCCCCATTCCAGCAAAGAGTACACCTAATCCAGTTGCCAAATCCCTTTTTGAACAAGAGAGAGCCCCAATTGCAGCAAATAGGACTCATGTTCCACTTCTTCCCAGTTTAGAAGACGAAGCTTATATTGTTATCAGGAACTTTGTGCGCATATTTCCTTCATGGAAAGATTATACCACAAACAAAGAAAAAATTCCAATCTTTCTCTGCAACTTACGCGTAAGTAATGTACTAATGTTATTCATGGTAATTACTGCATATGTTTCTGCCGACAGAAGACACAAGATTTCATTATTTTAAATAGGCGAGGACCAAACTGGATAGTCAAGACAAGCAAGGTTTGGTTGCGCTTTTCAAGCACTCATTGATGAAGTATCGTTCCTGCCTGAGGCAAGCGCACTTCGATGGCAAGCCTCTAAACGAAATTTCTGTAAAGTCTCCGGTGCTACATTTATCAGACAGTGAATGGAATAATCTTGTTACACATTGGTCTCATCTGCAGCGTAAGGTACTGTCTATGATATCACATCACAATTTGAACTACATTTCTGCATGTGCCTTAATGTCTCACTTGTACGAAAACTGTTTGCAGAAGAACAATCATTCTCAAGGGACCAAAGAATCTCACAACTATACTGCTCACTGCATTGCTCTTGTCACTACCTCTTGTCCTGTATGACCATACTTACTTTCATGGTTGGTTGATTATGTAGCATCACTGCACATGTTAACCTCATTATCCTCCATTTGGTGGACATTATAAGATCCGTATCGACTCTTATATAGATTTAGAATCAACCCAATGCTTTTGAAGAGGTTTAGCTCTGTAGTTCTCTTGTAAGGACTGAACGTCGTCTATCACTGTACTTACATTAACAGCTACTCCCTCCGCCCCATAATATAAGAGCGTTTTGTATTGTACACCAATTTTCAAAACACTCTTATATTAAGGGAAGAGGGATTGGTTCATTGTGTAGCATTCTGCATCTTATCTCCCTCGCCCACCATTTACTAAAAAATATCAGATATATATTTAATCTTACCAAAATGTTGAATACACAAACAATGCCAGTGCAGAAGTGTAGTCCATTGCTCTTGTCAGTACATTTTTTCATGTAACGCTTGTACAGTAGTTGACTATGTAGCATCAATCTGCATCTTATCTTCATTGTCCTCTATCCCTTCCAGTATTATCATATCTATAATTACTCTCTACAAAATGTAGAGTATAGGCAATGATTATGAAGAAGATTATGTGCTGAATTTCTTGAGTTATCCTTCCCTTGACATGGAGAAGGGCGTTATATAGCCGGTGTTAACTATTAATGTAAGTCAGTCCTTCCAAAGCCTTTATCCTCAACTGTTGTTTAATTTTCTCATACTCCCTATCATCAACTGCTGTTTAGTTTGTTGTTTCTATCAAAATGCATGTTTGCAACAACTGTAAGTTCCAAGTTTTACTTGTAAAACCAAATTCCTTATTCATACCATGCACATTACTCAATACTCACTATATGTATGCTTGTTTTTGTGGATCTATAATTCAGTGTGTGGTGAAGCAGCCCACGTTTGCACCTTGTCATCTCCTGTTTTATCTTACTGATGTGGCTGATGATATGAACAACATGCCATGCACATTAACCAAAATAGATACAATGATTGTCTTTGCCCTTCTTCTATGCTTGTTTTGTTGACATGGTAATCCAATAGTGTGGTGAAGCTCCTCGCATTATGAACAATGCGAAATTATGCTATTGATATTTTGAACTTACTCTTTATTTTCTAATTTGAAATTGGTTGGAATTGACAGCACAGTTACCATCTTTGTTTATACACATGCAAAACATGTCATCTCTCTGTTTGTTTCAGGGTGATATGCCTGATGGCATGCACAAGTCTGCTGAAGGCTGTCAAACAAACCAAACATATATTGCAGCAAAGAAGGCAAAACATCTTGAAGATAGCGAGACAACCCCGAAGTCTTGTCTTGATGCAGTGTTCAAGTTACTTGAGACTAGCAGTCAGACAAGCACACATAATTCGCTATCTGAATCAGTTCAACTTCTTCAGTCCCAAGTTCTAGCAGAAAGGCATTCTGCAACTCAAATTCGACTTGGAGTCCTATCTCTAAGAAAGATTGCGGAGAACACCAATGAGAACCTCATTGCTAAACAGCTACACCTGGAAGCTATGACCGACATGCTAGGCCGGTCTCACAGCCTTGCTCAGCAGCTTGCGCACCAGTTCCCGCACAAGGCTAACCTTTCTTGAACTGTCTTGGAAGTGGTCTTGGTTCAGTATTATTTTGTTATGCTGCAATGGCGTCCAGTTTTTGTAATTTGCTTCTTCATTGCGCTTTATGATCACTGGTGGCGAACTTTGATGCCCAGTGGATGTAATATACCATAAATCCTTTATTGTATAGTGTAGGTTTATTCTAAGTTACTATGCAGTAATTTCTTTATTGTATAGAGTAGGTTTGTTCTTAATTCCTACTAGTTACCGTATATGCCATCATTCGCTATCTGAAAAAAAAACGGAGCGAAAATCTGATGTAGTCGACCGGGCCGAAACATTCGCCTCTAACGGGCCTGCATTTTAGCGGGCCACAATTGGGCCGGCCTGCAACTTTCTTTGGCCTGAAAGTCCATTGGGGCCTTCACACTTTGCGTCAGGCCCAAAACTTGCACGGGCCTATATTCGGCCCAAAGTTTAGTTGGGCCTTTAGTGGACCTAGTGCTTAGTTGGGCCCATGTAGCTTCGGGCCATTAATAGGCAGAATATTCTGCTGGCCTGTTACGACCCAGAAGAAACCATGGGCCTTTAGCAGGCCGAAATGCATGTTGGACCTCAATTTTCACTAGTCGTCGACGGGCCTTCAGCAGACTAAAATGTAGGCCAGGCCATTATTGGCCCAGTTATATGATGGGCCATTACCAGGCCGAAACATATCTCGGGCCTTAGTTGGCCCACTGATATCATGGGCCTTTAAGAGGCCGAAAGCTTAGTAGAGGCATCAACGGGCCGAATTATACAGCAGGCCTTTAACAGGCCCAAAGTCACGTTGGGTTGAACTGTTGCCACCTTGATCACGGGCCATTAGAGGGCCGGATGTCGCGTCGGACCATGTATGGCCCATGGGCAGCACGGGCCATTCCCAGGCTGAAAGACACACCGGGCTGAAATGAGCCCATGTCTACATCGAGCCTCTAACAGGCCGAAATGTCACTAGGCCGTAATTGGGCCCAAATATTCAGCGAACAATTAACGGGCCAGATCTGGCTTGGGGACGTAAATGGGCCATGTTTAAACAGGCCGTTAGTGGGCTGGCCCGCTAGTACCTAAGTAAATACTACGGGCCTTTGACTGGGTCGGCCTTTTTAACCTATATGGGCCTCTGTTGGGTCCTGTCACATGCCAACGTATCATAGGCACGTCTCCTCCATTGGACGGACGACATCTGGCCCGCCGAGGAGCGGACATGTGTTTCCTCCAGCCAATGATGATTTTACATGTGGAAAATCCACATTGGTCCGGGCTGTTAACGGGTTATCGGATCCAAACCGGAACCCGGTAGCTTAACAGCGACCCGTTATGGTGGATGCCACATGTTGGTTACCCTTGACGAAAGCACTTCTATAACGCGCGGTTTATCATCATGGAAGTGGACACTTCTGTGATAATAATTTTGGTAATGTCATGGAACACTTCTACGACAGCACAGGTATGACTATCTTGATTCTGTCATAAAATCGTCATGGATGTACATGCATGACAGAAAAGGTGACCTACTGTGACAAACACGTATCATCACGGAACTGTATTCTTTTGTAGTGAAATTTGATGCTTGAATGAGAAGGTGATGACTCAACAATAAAAGTAAATAACATGAAATTAAATAGAGAGACCATTCGTAGAGGGAAGCAGAGATTTGCATAGGTGCCAGAGCTCAGAGCTAAAACAGAGATTAATACATTTTGAGCGGTGTGCTTCTAGTAACATATCACCCAAGAAAGGGAATTGCATATGGGATTAACTGAACCCTCGACATCGTGGTTCATCCGATGAAGATATTCGTGGAATATGTAGGAACCAATATGGGCATCTAGGTCCCGCTATTGGTTATTGACCGGAGAGGTGTCTAGGTCATGTCTACATGATTCCCAAACCCGCAGGGTCGCACGCTTAATGTTCGATGACACTAGAGTAGAATTGGGATATTTGTATTGGTGGTTGAATGTTGTTTGGAGTCCCGGATGAGATCCTGGACACCACGAGGAGCTCCGGAATGGTCCGGAGGTAAATATTTATATATGGTAAGTTGTTGTCGGGGTTCCGAGAAAGAGTTCACTTTTCTCGATATTGTACCGGGAAGTCACCGGAAGGTTCCAGAGGGTTCTGGAGGGGTCCGAAAGTCCACGAAAGGGTTCCACCAGCCCCTAGGGTGTGCATGGGCATTAGGGGGGCACCTTGGCCTTATTGGGACAAGGGAACCAACCCCACAAGGCACATGCGCCAAGGGAAGGGGAAACCCTAGTGGGAAGGAGGGCCAATTGCCTTGAGGGCAAGGGCCTTCCCCTGGCTGCCGCTCCCACCTCCTTGAAGGATGTGCTAGGGCTGGCTAGCCCTCCCCACAACCCTATATATAGTAGAGGCGCAAGGAGGGCTGCTCATTGATACGTCTCCAACGTATCTATAATTTTTGATTGTTCCATGCTATTCTATCATCAATCTTGGATGTTTTATAATCATTTTATAGTCACTTTATATCATTTTTTGGTACTAACCTATTGACATACTGCCGAGTGCCGGTTGCTGTTTTTTCCATGTTTTTTACATCGCGGGAAATCAATATCAAACAGAGTCAAAATGCCACGAAACTTCACGATGATTATTTATGGGCCAAAAGGAAACAGATGGGCCCTGGTTGCACCTGGGGGAGTCCCGAGGAGGGGACAACCCACCAGGGCGCGCCAGGAGGCCCTGGCGCGCCCTGGTGGGTTGTGCCCACCTCGGGTACCCCCCGGACCGCCTCTTTGCTCTATAAATACCCCAAAAATACCAGAACCCTAGAAGCGTCGATGAAATATTCATCCAGCCGTCGCAGAGTCCAGAACCACCAGATCCAATCTAGACACCACCATGGAGGGGTTCACCACTTCCATTGGTGCCTCTCCGATGATGCGTGAGTAGTTCTTTGTAGACCTTCGGGTCTGTAGTTAGTAGCTAGATGGCTTTCTCTCTCTCGCTGAATTCTCAATACAATGGTCTCTTGGAGATCCATATGATGTAACTCTTTTGCGGTGTGTTTGTTGGGATCTGATGAACTTCAAGTTTATGATCAGTTATATCTTTTTATATCCATGAAAGTTATCTGAGTTTTTTTATCTCTTATAGTCTTATATTTCTTCTCCGATATTTGGGTTTTGTTTGGCCAACTTGATCTATTTATCTTGCAATGGGAAGAGGTGCCCAGTAGTGGGTTCGATCTTACGGTGCTTGATCCCAGTGACAGAAAGGGAACCGACATGTATGTATCGTTGCTACTAAGGATAAAAAGATGAGATCTATATCTACCACCATATAGATAAACAGATCTTGTCTACATCATCTCATCATTCTTATTGCATTACTCTGTTTTTCCATGAACTTAATACACTAGATACATGCTGGATAGCGGTCGATGTGTGGAGTAATAGTAGTAGATGCAGGCAGGAGTCGGTCTACTAATCTTGGACGTGATGCATATGTAATGATCATTGCGTGGATATCGTCATAATTATTTGAAGTTCTATCAATTGCCCAACAGTAATTTGTTTACCCACCATTTGCTATTTTTCCCGAGAGAAGCCACTAGTGAAATCTATGGCCCCCGGGTCTTCTTTCTCATATATTTGCCTTGTGGTCTACTTTTCCTTTGCATTTTTATTCAGATCTATTAAACCAAAAAAGACAAAAATACCTTGCTGTGTTTTATCTTTATTTATTTTATTTGGCGTTCGATCTATAAATCTACTATTTACCTCACGTCCGTTTGCCTATCTTGAGGCGTCGTACCCTAGAAGGGATTGACAACCCCTTTAACATGTCGGGTTGCGAGGTGCTGTTGTTTGTGTGTAGGTGCTACTTACGTTGTGTTGCTTGGTTCTCCTACTAGTTCGATACCTTGATTTCATAACTGAGGGAAATACCTACCATCGCTGTGGTACATCATCCCTGCCTCTCCAGGGAAATACCGACGTAGTTCCAGCTACCCTTCACCTGGCCGCAACCCTTCCGTCTCCTTCCACCTCCACCTCCTCGCCCCGGTTTCGCTTAGCGAAACGCTGTTGTTGCTCCAGCACCACCACGCGGTTGTGATGATTGTGATCCCATCTACTTATCCCCCTATGCTTGTTGGATCAAGGAGGAGAGACGTCACCAAGCCGGACATGTGCTAAACTCGGAGTTTTCGTCCGTTCGGCGCTAGATCAGTTGGATCGTGATTGGATCGCGAAGAGTACAACTACATCAACCGCGTTATATATGCTTCCGCTTTCGGTCTATAAGGGTATATAGCCACACTCCCCTCTTGTAGCTATGCATCTCCTAGATTAGATCTTGGGTGTTCGTAAGATTTTTTTAATTTCATGCTCCGTTCCCCATCACTCCCAACAAATAACAAACGAAGAAATAAGGAATCTTTTTGGTTTTTTTACTACTACGAACTAACTAAACAAGAAAGAAAACAAAAAACGAGAAATATTTTTGAACTTTCGAAGTTTTTTTAACACACAAAAGAAACAAACAAATCAAATGCCAATAAACAAGAAAATGATGAACACCGACAAGTGCAATGAATGTGTAAGAATGATTAACGTGCCTGACACATGCGTGCTGATACGTCTCCAATGTATTTATCATTTTTTATTGTTACATGTTGTTATACTATCATTCTTGGATGTTTAATAATCATTTTATAGTCATTTTATATCATTTTTCGGTACTAACCTATTGACATAGTGCCAAGTGCCAGTTGCTATTTTCTGCATGTTTTATTACATCACAGGAAATCAATACCAAATGGAGTCCAAATGCAGCAAAACTTTTTCTGGATTTTTTTGGACCAGAAGACATCCAGTGGGCCGGAGAAGAGCCTGGGGCTGCTCCGAGGGGAACAGAACCCACCAGGGCCCGCCAGGAGGTCCAGGCACGCCCTGGTGGGCTGTGCCCACCTCGGGTGCCCCCTGAACCGACTCTTTGCTCTATAAATACCCCAATATTCCAGAAACCCTAGGGGAGTCGACAAAAATCAATTCCAGCCGTTGCAGAGTCCAGAACCACCAAATCAAATCTAGAAACCATCATGGAGGGGTTCACCACTTCCATTGGTGCCTCTCCGATAATGCGTGAGTTGTTCTTTGTAGACCTTCGGGTCCGTAGTTAGTAGCTAGATGGCTTCCTCTCTCTCTTTTCATTATCAATACAATGGTCTCATGGAGATCCATATGGTGTAACTCTTTTTGCAGTGTGTTTCTTGGGATCGGATGAACTTTGAGTTTATGATCAGACCTATCTTTTTATCCATAAAATTTATTTGAGTCTTCTTTGATCTCTTATATGCATGATTGCTTATAGCCTCGTATTTCTTCTCCGATGTTTGGGTTTTCTTTGGCCAACTTGATCTATTTATCTTGCAATGGGAAGAGGTGCTTTGTAGTGGATCTTATGGTGCTTGATCCCAGTGACAGAAGGGGAACCGACACGTAAGTATCGTTGGTACTAAGGATAAAACGATGGGGTCTATTTCTACATAAATAGATATTGTCTACATCATGCCATCGTTCTTATTGCATTACTCTGTTTCTCCATGAACTTAATACACTAGATGCATGCTGGATAGCGGTCGATGTGTGGAGTAACAGTAGTAGATGCAGGCAGGTGTCGGTCTACTAATCTTGGACGTGATGCCTATATAATGATCATTGCCTGGATATCGTCATGATTATTTCAAATTCTATCAATTGCCCAATGATACGTCTCCGTCGTATCTACTTTTCCAAACACTTTTGCCCTTGTTTTGGACTCTAACTTGCATGATTTGAATGGAACTAACCCGGACTGACGCTCTTTTCAGCAGAATTGCCATGGTGTTATCTTTGTGCAGGAACAAAAGTTCTCGGAATGACCTGAAACTTCACGGGGATTATTTTTGGAAATAATAAAACATACTTGCGAAAGAATCAAGGCCAGGGGGCCCACACCCTTTCCACGAGGGTGGGGGCACGCCTGCCCCCCTAGGCGCGCCCCCTGCCTCGTGGGCCCCCTGGAGCTCCACCGAACTCAACTCCAACTCCATATATTCGTGTTCGGGGAGAAAAAATTTAAAAAGAAAGATTCATCGCGTTTTACGATACGGAGCCGCCGCCAGGCCCTAAACTCTCTCGGGAGGGCTGATCTAGAGCCCGTTCGGGGCTCCGGAGAGGGGAATCTGTCGCCGTCGTCATCATCAACCATCCTCCATCACCAATTTCATGATGCTCACCGCCGTGCGTGAGTAATTCCATCGTAGGCTTGCTGGACGGTGATTGGTTGGATAAGATTTATCATGTAATCGAGTTAGTTTTGTTAGGGTTTGATCCCTAGTATCCAGTATGTTCTGAGATTGATGTTGCTATGACTTTTCTATGCTTAATGCTTGTCACTAGGGCCTGAGTGCCATGATTTCAGATCTGAACCTATTATGTTTTCATGAATATATGTGAGTTCTTGATCCTATCTTGCAAGTCTATAGTCACCTACTATGTGTTATGATCCGGCAACCCCGAAGTGACAATAATCGGGACCACTCCCGGTGATGACCGTAGTTTGAGGAGTTCATGTATTCACTATGTGTTAATGCTTTGGTCCGGTACTCTATTAAAAGGAGGCCTTAATATCCCTTAGTTTCCGCTAGGACCCCGCTGCCACGGGAGGGTAGGACAAAAGATGTCATGCAAGTTCTTTTCCATAAGCACGTATGACTATATTCGGAATACCTGCCTACATTACATTGATGAATTGGAGCTAGTTCTGTGTCACCCTATGTTATGACTGTTACGTGATGAACCGCATCCATAAAGCATGCCGCACTGAACCAGGGAGTAATCATCACTACGCGACTGCTAGGTGTTCAGAACGTCTTGAGTTGCTCGGAAAACAGGTGCATCACCTAGCGGTGCTTCAAGGACATATGCTTTCTTGGCAGCTATGAGGATAATCCTCAGGTTACGGACCCAGTCCGTGTAGTTGCTACCATCGTCTTTCAGCTTGGTTTTCTCTAGGAACGCGTTGAAGTTGAGGGCAACATTAGCGTGGGCCATTTGATCTACAAGACATATTGTAAAGATTTTTTAGACTAAGTTCATGATAATTAAGTTCATCTAGTCAAATTATTAACGAACTCCCACTGAGACAGACATCCCTCTAGTCATCTAAGTGATACATGATCCGAGTCAACTAGGCCGTGTCTGATCATCACGTGAGACGGACTAGTCATCATCGGTGAACATCTTCATGTTGATCGTATCTACTATACGACTCATGTTCGACCTTTCGGTCTCTTGTGTTCCGAGGCCATGTCTGTACATGCTAGGCTCGTCAAGTCAACCTAAGTGTATTGCGTGTGTAAATCTAGCTTACACCCGTTGTATGCGAACGTTAGAACCTATCACACCCGATCATCACGTGGTGCTTCGGAACAACGAACTTTCGCAACGGTGCACAGTTAGGGGGGCACTTTCTTGAAATTTTAGCGAGGGATCATCTTATTTATGCTACTGTCGTTCTAAGCAAATAAGATGTAAAACATGATAAACATCACATGCAATCAAATGGCCAGTATCATTTTTCTCCTTTTGATCTCCATCTTCGGGGCGCCATGTTCATCATCATTACCGGCATGACACCATGATCTCCATCATCGTGTCTTCATGAAGTTGTCTCGCCAACTATTACTTCTACTACTATGGCTAACGGTTAGCAATAAAGTAAGTAATTACATGACGTTCCGGTTGACACGCAGGTCATAAATAAATTAAGACAACTCCTATGGCTCCTGCCGGTTGTCATACTCATCGACATGCAAGTCGTGATTCCTATTACAAGAACATGATCAATCTCATACATCACATATATCATTCACCACATCCTTCTGGCCATATCACATCACATGACACTTGCTGCAAAAACAAGTTAGACGTCCTCTAATTGTTGTTGCAAACTTTTACGTGGCTGCTATAGGTTTCTAGCAAGAACGATTCTTACCTACGCCAAAACCACAACGTGATATGCCAATTTCTATTTACCCTTCATAAGGACCCTTTTCATCGAATCCGATCCGACTAAAGTGGGAGAGACAGACACCTGCTAGCCACCTTATGCAACTAGTGCATGTCAGTCGGTGGAACCTGTCTCACGTAAGCGTACGTGTAAGGTCGGTCCGGGCTGCTTCATCCCACGACGCCGCCGAATCAAGATAAGACTAGTAACGGCAAGTAAATTGACAAAATCGACGCCCACAACAACTTGTGTTCTACTCGTGCATAGAAACTACGCATAAACCTGGCTCTGATACCACTGTTGGGGATCGTAGCAGAAATTTAAAATTTGCTACGCATCACCAAGATCAACCTACGGAGTTTACTAGCAACGAGAGGGGAGGAGTGCATCTACATACCCTTGTAGATCGCGAGCGGAAGCGTTCAAGAGAACGGGGTTGATGGAGTCGTACTCGTCGTGATCCAAATCACCGATGATCCTAGCGCCGAACGGACGGCACCTCCGCGTTCAACACACGTACGGTTGGGAGAGACATCTCCTCCTTCTTGATCCAGCAAGGGGAAGGAGTGGTTGATGGAGATCCAGCAGAACGACGGCGTGGTGGTGGAAACAGCGGGGATCTCGGCAGGACTTCGCCAAGCTCAGCGAGAGGGAGAGGGAGGCGCCAGGGTTTGGGGTGCGCAGCCCTCCCTCCCCCCCTTTATATAGGGGCCCTGGGGGGCGCCAGCCCCTAGAGATCTAATCTCAAGGGAGGGGCGGCGGCCAAGGGGGGAACTTGCCCCCCAAGTCAGGTGGGGCGCCCCCCACCCCCAGGGTTTCCAACCCTAGGCGCAGGGGGAGGCCCATGGGGGGCGCACCAGCCCACCAGGGGCTGGTTCCCTTCCCACTTCAGCCCATGGGGCCCTCCGGGATAGGTGGCCCCACCCGGTGGACCCCCGGGACCCTTCCGGTGGTCCCGGTACAATACCGGTGACCCCGAAACTTTCCCGGTGGCCGAAACTGGACTTCCTATATACAAATCTTTACCTCCGGACCATTCCGGAACTCCTCGTGATGTCCGGGATCTCATCCGGATTCCGAACAACTTTCGGGTTACCGCATACTAATATCTCTACAACCCTAGCGTCACCGAACCTTAAGTGTGTAGACCCTACGGGTTCGAGAGACACGCAGACATGACCAAGACGACTCTCCGGTCAATAACCAACAGCGGGATCTGGATACCCATGTTGGCTCCCACATGCTCCTCGATGATCTCATCGGATGAACCACGATGTCGAGGATTCAAGTAATCCCGTATACAATTCCCTTTGTCAATCGGTACGTTACTTGCCCGAGATTCGATCGTCGGTATCCCAATACCTCGTTCAATCTCGTTACCGACAAGTCACTTTACTCGTACCGTAATGCATGATCCCGTGACCAATCACTTGGTCACATTGAGCTCATTATGATGATGCATTACCGAGTGGGCCCAAAGATACCTCTCCGTCATACGGAGTGACAAATCCCAGTCTCGATCTGTGCCAACCCAACAGACACTTTCGGAGATACCTGTAGTGCACCTTTATAGCCACCCAGTTACGTTGTGACGTTTGGTACACCCAAAGCATTCCTACGGTATCCAGGAGTTGCACGATCTCATGGTCTAAGGAAATGATACTCGACATTAGAAAAGCTTTAGCAAACGAACTACACGATCTAGTGCTATGCTTAGGATTGGGTCTTGTCCGTCACATCATTCTCCTAATGATGTGATCCCGTTATCAGTGGCATCCAATGTCCATGGTCAGGAAACCGTAGCCATCTATTGATCAACGAGCTAGTCAACTAGAGGCTCACTAGGGACATGTTATAGTCTATGCATTCACACATGTATTACGATTTCCGGATAACACAATTATAGCATGAACAATAGACAATTATCATGAACCAGGAAATATAATAATAACCATTTTATTATTGCCTCTAGGGCATATTTCCAACAGCAAGCACCTGGGCACGAGGGTCCAGGGCGCGCCCCCTGCCTCGTGGGCCCATGGTGGCTCCCCTCCACTTATTCCTGCACCCACACACTCCTTCCTCCCAAAAAATCACCAACCAGCTCAAGCACGAGTTCTAGATCATTTTGCTGCGATTTTTTATCTCCTTGCTCAAAGCACCTCTCACAAAACTGCTTTGGGGGATTGTTCCTTCGTATGTGACTCCTCCATTGGTCCAATTAGTTTTTGTTCTAGTGCTTTATTCATTGCAAATTTGTGCTGCCTAGGTGACCATGTTCTTGAGCTTGCATGTCAAATTTATATGGTTCCAAGTAGTTCTAATGCATGATATAGGCTCTAGGAACTTGTAGGAGTAGTTGCTATCAATTTTGTTAAGCTTAGTTCACTTTTATTTGAAGTTACTAAAAATTTCAGAAATTTTCAGAAAATGATGAAGAGATTTTTGAGGGGTTGTTCGAGCCGAAGCTCGAAGGATAAGCAAAGTGAAGAAGCAGAGAGGCCCAAATATAATCTGCCTCGCACCGCGGAGGTTCGGCCGTGTGAATGGCCTTGCGATGATTTCTTGAGAGCAGCTGGGATTTATGATGATTTTTATGAGTTGGCTGAGAATGCAGGCCTCACCGACTTACTCCGCGACCAACGCGAACAGTATCTCTTACTCACCAATACCTTTGTGCAAAATTTTCATTTCCATTCTAGGAGGTCACCACCTATGGTGGATTTTTAATTATATGATGAGTATAGGGAGATGACCCTTTGCGAATTCTGTGAGGTTTGCAAGTTACCTTTTCCGGGTTTCATAGAGGAACCACATCGTAACGATGTGGAGGGGTTTATTATACAATTGTTGTAGGGGAAACAAGGAAGGTTTCCGATGCACGAATCACTAGCATACATTTTCCTGTTCTACGTTACTTTGCTATATTTTCTAGTAGATGCTTAAATGGTCGCGGAAACTGTGGAAACCTGAGTGTCCCTGATATTATTATTTTCTGCCATGCCTTGTTTCGTGATGACACATTTAGTATGGGCGCTATTGTTGCAAAGCGGTTAAATCTTAACCGTACTAAGGGCCCCATCTTGGGAGGCATCTTCGCCTCATGCCTCGCTGCATACTATAACATATCTATTAGGCACTATGAGAAAGAAGAAAAATTGTTGCCTACTGTTTATTTAGATTATAAGAGTATGGTAGCGCATGATTTTATTGTTAAGAATAGGGAAAGGGCGCTTAAATACAAATTTTTATTTGATAAAAGTCACCCTGAGACTATTACCTTGCCTGCTCCTTCCTTGTTTGATTTATCTGCAGGCCAGTATCTCGTTCTGCTAGCGACCATCCAAGCGTACCGGAACCCTACATCAGCCACAGAGCCAGAGCCGGAACCACAATCTGATCCTCCACGACAGTCTAATTACCAGTGGGATCCGGAGATGATTGCCAACCAGTGGCAATCAGAGGCTTCTTCTTCTCAGTACGACCCCAACTACAACTTTGGATATCCGCCAGGCCAGCCGTGGCAATAGACCAACTTAGGTCAAAAGCCTAAGCTTGGGGGAGTACGTATTTCTCACCGACATTACATTCATGTTCACACACTCATTGCTAGTTGTCGGTGCTCATACTTTTTCATTGTAATATCCATTCTAGTTTATTTTCCTTTTTATCCTTTCTTCTTGTGTGTTTGAAAAACCTTAAGAAAAACAAAAAAAATTAGTAGTAGCTTTTAGCTAGTTTACTTTTCTTGCTGTAGTAGTAATAATTAAAAGAAAACCCAAAAATATTTCTTGTTCTTCTTTTGCTTGTTGGGAGCTTTCCCGTGTAAATAGTTTTATTTCTTTTCTTTCCTTTGGGGGTCGATAGGAGAAGACCATAATGAAATTGTTAAAGTGCTCTTATATGCATTATTGTTGATTTAACCAAGAGCCCGTATTGCCTTGTCTTCTCCTGTTTATTGAATGCTCGCAGATTCCAGCTTAGTCCAATGCACGTGCACTATTATTATTATTCACATCGTTCGGTCGTGCAAGTGAAAGGCAATAGTGACGATATATGATGGACTGATTGAGATGAGAGAAGCTGGTATGGACTCGACCTCTCTTGTTTTTGTAAATATGATTAGTTCATCGTTCCTGATCCAGCCTATTATGAATAAACATGTTTGCAATGACAATTAGAGATTATAGTTGCTTATGCCATGCTTAATTAGCTAGGAGTTTATAATGGTTTACCTTGCGTGCCAACATGCTATTAAAATGGTTGTGATGTGGTATGATGGGGTGGTATCCTCCTTTGAATGATTCAAGTGACTTGACTTGGCACATGTTCACACATGTAGTTGAAACAAAATCAACATAGCCTTCATGATATTTATGTTCATGGTGGATTATATCCTACTCATGCTTGCACTCAATGTTCATTAATTTTAATGCATGTTCATGACTGTTGTTGCTCTCTAGTTGGTCGCTTCCCAGTCTTTTTCTAGCCTTCACTTGTACTAAGCGGGAATACTGCTTGTGCATCCAATCCCTTAAATCCCAAAGTTATTCCATATGAGTCCACTATACCTTCCTATATGCGGTATCTACCTGCCGTTCCAAGTAAATTTGTATGTGCCAAACTCTAAACCTTCAAATGAAATTCTGTTTTGTATGCTCGAATAGCTCATGTATCAACTAGGGCTGTCTGTATCTTCCATGCTAGGTGGGTTATTCTCAAGAGGAGTGGACTCCGCTCCTCACTCACGAGAAAATGGCTGGTCATCGGGATGCCCAGTCCCTTGCTTTATGCAAATCAAATCAAAATAATTGCAAACAAAACTCCCCCGGGACTGTTGTTAGTTGGAGGCACTCGTTGTTTCGAGCAAGCCATGGATTGATGCTTGTTGGTGGAGGGGGAGTATAAACTTTACCATTCTGTTTGGGAACCGCCTATAATGTGTGTAGCATGGAAGATATCGCCATCTCTTGGTTGTTATGTTGACAATGAAAGTATGCCGCTCAAAATATTATTTATCTCTATTTCAAAATCGAGCTCTGGCACCTATGTAAATCCCTGCTTCCTTCTGCGAAGGGCCTATCTATTTACTTTTATGTTGAGTCATCACCCTCTTATTAAAAAAGCACTAGCTGGAGAGCGCTGCTGTCATTTGCATCCATTACTATTAATTTATATTGGGTATGACTATGACTGGATCTCTTTTACCATGAATTACAATGTTTAGTCAGTCCTTGATCTTTAAAGGTGCTCTGCATTTATGTTTTGCGGTCTCAGAAAGGGCTAGCGAGATACCATCTTGTTATATCATATCATGATTGTTTTGAGAAAGTGTTGTCATCCAAGATTTATTATTATTGCTCGCTAGTTGATTATGCCATTGATATGAGTAAACATGAGACCTAAGTGTTATTGTGAATATGGTTAGTCATAATCTTTGCTGAAAACTTGAATGCTGGCTTTACATATTTACAACAACAAGAGCAAACAGAGTTTGTAAAAGTTTTTCTTTATCACTTTCAGTTTATCAGCTGAATTGCTTGAGGACAAGCAAAGGTTTAAGCTTTGGGGAGTTGATACATCTCCGTCGTATCTACTTTTCCAAACACTTTTGCCCTTGTTTTGGACTCTAACTTGCATGATTTGAATGGAACTAACCCGGACTGACGCTGTTTTCAGCAGAATTGCCATGGTGTTATCTTTGTGCAGAAACAAAAGTTCTCGGAATGACCTGAAACTTCACGGAGATTATTTTTAGAAATAATAAAAAATACTTGCGAAAGAATCAAGGCCAGGGGGCCACACCGTTTCCACGAGGGTGGGGGCGCGCCTGCCCCCCTGGGCGTGCCCCCTGCCTCGTGGGCCCCCTGGAGCTCCACCGACCTCAACTCCAACTCATATATTCGTGTTCGGGGAGAAAAAATCAGAGAGAAAGATTCATCGCGTTTTACGATACGGAGCTGCCGCCAAGCCCTAAACTCTCTCGGGAGGGCTGATCTGGAGTCCGTTCGGGGCTCCGGAGAGGGGAATCCGTCGCTGTCGTCATCATCAACCATCCTCCATCACCAATTTCATGATGCTCACCGCCGTGCGTGAGTAATTCCATTGTAGGCTTGCTCGACGGTGATGGGTTGGATAAGATTTATCATGTAATCGAGTTAGTTTTGTCAGGGTTTGATCCCTAGTATCCACTATGTTCTGAGATTGATGTTGCTATGACTTTGCTATGCTTAATGCTTGTCACTAGGGCCCGAGTGCCGTGATTTCAGATCTGAACCTATTATGTTTTCATGAATATATGTGAGTTCTTGATCCTATCTTGCAAGTCTATAGTCACCTACTATGTGTTATGATCCGGCAACCCCGAAGTGACAATAATCGGGACCACTCCCGGTGATGACCGTAGTTTGAGGAGTTCATGTATTCACTATGTGTTAATGCTTTGGTCTGGTACTCTATTAAAAGGAGGCCTTAATATCCCTTAGTTTCCGCTAGGATCCCGCTGCCACGGGAGGGTAGGACAAAAGATGTCATGCAAGTTCTTTTCCATAAGCACGTATGACTATATTCGGAATACATGCCTACATTACATTGATGAATCGGAGCTAGTTCTGTGTCACCCTATGTTATGACTGTTACATGATGAACCGCATCCGGCATAATTCTCCATCACCAATCCAATGCCTACGAGCTTTTCACATATTGTTCCTTGCTTATTTACTTTTCCGTTGCTACTGTTACAATCACTACAAAACCCAAAAATATTACTTTTGCTACCGTTACCGTTACTATCATACTACTTTGCTACTAAATACTTCGCTGCAGATATTAAGTTATCCAGCTGTGGTTGAATTGACAACTCAGCTGCTAATACTTGAGAATATTCTTTGGCTCCCCTTGTGTCGAATCAATAAATTTGGGTTGAATACTCTACCCTCGAAAACTGTTGCGATCCCCTATACTTGTGGGTTATCACCCAACAGCAATTTGTTCACCCACCGTTTGCTATTTTCTCGAGAGAAGCCACTAGTGAAACCTACGGCCCTCGGGTCTCTTCCTCATATTATTTGCCTTTGCGATCTATTTTATTTGCCTTTTATTTTCAGATCTATTAAACCAAAAATACAAAAATACCTTGCTGCAATTTATTTTATTTGGCGTTTGATCTATCAATATTTGCAACTCTCTCTCACGTCCGTTTGCCTATCTTGGTCGCCGCTACCCGAAAGGGATTGACAACCCCTTTTACACGTCGGGTTGCGAGTATTTGTTATTTGTGTGCAGGTGTTGTTTACATTGTGTTGCTTGGTTCTCCTACTGGTTCGATAACCTTGGTCTCATCACTGAGGGAAATACCTACCGCTGCTGTGTTGCATCATCTCTTCCTCTTTGGGGAAATACTGACGTAGCTTCAAGCCGCATCAAAAGAAATCTCTGGCACCGTTGCCGGGGAGGATCTTCAACATATACCGGGTTCCTAATCACAAATCTCATCTCCTTGTAATTTACATTATTTGTCATTTGCCTCTCATTTTCCTCTCCCCCACTTTACAAAAATTTGTCGTTTTATTCGCCCTTTTTCTCGTTCGTCGTTTTCTTGCCGGATCTGTTTTTGAGTGCAATCTTGTTGCGTAGTCACCATGACTCAAGAGAACACCAAGTTGTGTGATTTCTCAAATACCAACAACAATGATATTATTGGCACTCAGATTGCTCCTCCCGCCACTAGTGCGGAGTCTTGTGACATTAATACTGCTTTGCTGAATCTTGTTATGAAAGATCAATTTTCTGGTACTCCTAATGAGGATGTTGCGTCCCATCTTAATACCTTCGTGGAATTATGCGATATGCAAAATAAAAAAGATGTGGACAATGGTGTTGTGAAGATGAAATTATTTCCGTTTTCTTTGCGTGATTCTGCAAAATTTTGGTTTTCTTATTTGCCTCGCAATAGTATTGATTCTTGGAATAAGTGCAAAGATGCTTTTATCACTAAGTACTTTCCGCCCGCGAAAATTATTTCCCTTAGAACCCAGATCATGAATTTCAAGCAACATGAACATGAGCATGTTGCACAATCTTAGGGAAGGATGAGAATGATGCTAAGGAATTGCCCAACTCATGGGTTAAATCTTTGGATGATTATACAAAAAATTTATGCGGGGTTGAATTTTGTTTCTCATAATCTTTTAGATTCTGCCGCGGGTGGTACTTTTATGGAAATTACTTTGGGTGAAGCCACCAAATTGCTTGATAATATCATGGCAAATTATTCACAATGGCGTACCGAAAGAGCTCCTACTAGTAAAAAAGTTAATTTGGTTGAAGAAATTTCTTCTTTGAGTGAAAATGTTGAAGCTCTTATGAAATTGGTTGCTAGTAAAAGTGCTCCTATTGATTTCAATGATATGCCTTTGTCTACTTTGATTGAGCTAAATAGTGATGCCATAGATGTGAATTTTATCTCTCGAAATAATTTCAACAACAATGCTTATAGAGGTAATTTTAATCCTAGGCCTTTTCCTAGTAATTCCTCTAATAATTATGGTAATTCCTATCGAAATCAATTTTACAATAATAATAGGAACACCTCTGATCTTGAGAATAATATTAAAGAATTTATCAACACGCAAAAAGTTTTAAACACTACTATATAAGAAAAGTTGAATAAGATTGATGATTTGTCTAGAGGTGTTGATAGAATTTCTCATGATGTAGAAAATCTCAATATGACAAATTTTGTGCCTAAGGTAGAGGAATAAATTAAAGCTTTATGTTTCTATGGATGAGAGTAAGAAAAGAACCGCTATGCTTAGAGCTAGAAGAGAATTTTTGGAAAAAGCGTTTTCTAGTGATTGCTTTCATAAAAGTGATGAAGATCTTAAAATGACTGGTGTTTCTTCTATTGATTCCTTGTTTAGTAAAATTAAGATTGATAAAAAAGGGACTGGAGAAGATCCAACTTTAGTTAGAAGGTGTCCCAATAATTCGGAGGGTGAAAATCTTGTTGAGAAAATTGATAAAAGTGGGTTTGAAGAGGTCAAGACTTTAACTAGTGATGTGCCCACTCTTTTGGATTACAAAGACTTTAATTGTGATAGTTGCTCTTTGATTGATTGTATTTGTTTGTTGCAATCCATGATAAATTCACCCCATGCTTATGAACAAAATAAAGCTTTTACTAAACATATTGTTGATGCTATGATGAAAGCTCTTGAAGAAAAGTTGGAATTAGAAGTTTCTATTCCTAGAAAATTACATGATGAAAGGGAACCTACTATCAAAGTCAAGATTAAAATTATGAGTGTTTTGCTTTACGTGACTTGGGTGCTAGTGTTTCTACAATTCTGAAATCTTTATGTGACGTGCTTGGTCTTACCGATTTTGAAGAATGTTCTTTAAATTTGCACTTGGCGGATTCTACTATTAAAAAGACTATGGGAAGAATTAATGGTGTTCTTATTCTTGCAAATAGGAATTATGTGCCCATAGATTTTATTGTTCTTGATATTGATTGCAATCCGTCTTGTCCAATTATTCTTGGTATAACGTTTGTACGCACTATCGGTGCCGTGATTGATATGAAAGAAGGTAATGTTAAATTTCAATTTCCAATAAGGAAGGGAATGGAACACTTCCCTAGAAAAAGAATTAGGCCTCCATATGAATCAATCATGAGAGAATCTTATGGTCTCGAAACAAAGATGACAAAACTTAGATCCTTGCTTTATGCCTTGCTAAGGGCGTAAAACTATAGCGCTTGTTGGGAGGCAACCCAATGAATAAATTTTCTTTTTTCTTTTTGATTTCTGTTCTTGAGTGTTAGCACAATTATTCTACTGTTATGATTGTGTTTTTTGTGTTTTAATTAGTGTTTGTGCCAAGCAAAGCCATTAGGATCTTCTTGGGTGATAGTTGTTTGATCTTGCTGAAAAAACAGAAACTTTTGCGCTCATGAAAATAATTCTGATTTTTAACAGAAGAGTGATTTTGAGTTGATTATTTTTGCAGAAGATTAATATACAAATTGCCTCGTGGTCCTAGTTTTTTCAGAATTTTTGGAGTTACATAAGTATTCGAATATCCAGATTACTACAGACTGTTTTGTTTTTGACAGATTCTGTTTTCTTTGCGTTGTGTGCTTGTTTTGATGATTCTATGGTTTTCTTTGATGAGTTTTTGTCATAGAAAAGTTGGAATACAGTACATATAATGCAAGAATAAAATATGAATTGGTTCGATACAATACTTATAGTAGTGATTTGCTTTCTTATACTAACGGATCTCACGAAGGTTTTGTTTGAGTTTTGTGTGATTGAAGTTTTCAAGTCTTGGGTTATCTTACGATGGATGAAGGAATAAGGAGTAAGAAGAGCCTAAGCTTGGGGGTTCCCATGGCACCCCCAAGTTATTATCCAAAGAGAAGCAAGCAACTAAGCTTGGGGATGTCCCCGAGTGGTAACCCCTCTTTCTTCTAACAACCATCGGTATTTTACTCGAAGCTATATTTTTATTCGTCACATACTATGTGTTTTGCTTGGAGCGTCTTGTATGATATGATTCTTTGCTTGTTTTATTTTGCTTTTTAAGTCTTGATCCTTGCTGGAAACACCAATTTGAGAGAGCCAAAATTATGCCATGACTTGTTAGAATTGATATCTATGCTTCACTTAAATTTTTATGAGCTATGGATTTGCTCTAGTGCTCCACTTATATCTTTTTGAGCACGGTGTGCTTTAGTATTTTTGAAGAAATGCCAAAAATACTCTCTTGCTTCACTTAGATTTATTTGAGAGTTAGTAAAATTTTCAAGAAATCTCTCTTGCTTCACTTAAATTATTATGAGAGAAAGAAAAATTATGCTCATGATCTTCACTTATATTTGTTTGAGCTTATCAAAAGCAACATCTGAAAATTAGCCCCAAAGTGATAGTTATCCAAGAAGGATATAATAAAAAATTCATGAAGATCATTGGACAAAATAAACTTGATTCTTTGTAATAGTTTTGAGATATGATGATGTGATATGTGAGTCATGCTGATGAGTAATTATGCTTTAGTAAGAATATTGGTGTTAAGGTTTGTGATTCCCTATGCAAGCACGAAAGTCAATAGTCATGCAATGAAATTACAACCTACTTATGGTGCATTATTCGGTGTTAATTATGCTTAATGCTCGCTTATGAGATTATTCGTTTCTTGGTTGGTCGCTTTTCAATCTTTTGCTAGCCTTCATTTTGCACTAAGTATGATCACTACTTGTGCATCCAAAAACCTTTAAACCAGTTTTGCCACATGAGTCCACTATACCTACGTATATGCGGTATTCTTTTGCCGTTCTAAGCAAATTTTTATGTGCCATCTCTAATTCAAAATAAACTTCTCTTTTGTGTGTTCGTACCGCTCGCGAGGCGGTGAGGGGTGGCCAATATTTTCCATGCTAGATGTGTTATTCTCATGATGAGTGTTTATTCACTTGTCATTGCACGAGAGTAAAGCAAAGGTATTAGGGATGCCCAGTCCCGAAATGAAAAATGAATTTACTTTATGTTGTCAAATAATAAATTCCTTGGAAAGTGTTGGTATTGAAGGCAATCGTGGATTCGGCTAGCCATGGAAAGTGAAAGTATGGTGGAAAAAGGAATAAACTTTATTTTTTTGTTTGGGAACCGCCTATGATATATCTAGCATGGAAAGTGTTGGGAACTCTAAGTTGTTTTCGTTGGTGGGAAAGGCACACCTCCCAAAATGTTTTTATCTCTAAGTTTTTCGCTTTGAGCTCTGGCACCTCTACAAATCCCTACTTCCCTCTATGAAGGGCCTTTCTTTTACTTTATGCAATTTTTATTATGAATTTGAGTCTCCATCTTCTCTTATAAAAGCACCAACTAGGAGGCACTATGATTGTACTTGAGTGTTGGGTGTAGCTAATATGCGAGTATGTTTCATGAATGGATCAATGATTAAGCATGATGGGCTAGGGATAACTTATTTTAGCATTGATATTTTGAAAGACATGGTTGCTTGTTGATATGCTTGAGTATTTAAGTCATCATGTCAAAACTAGACTATTGCTTTGAAGCATATAAAAGTCCAAATGTCCATGCTATAAAGAAAAGAATATGAGATGACATATTAGGCAGCATTCCACATCAAAAATTCTGTATTTATCACTTACCTACTCGAGGACGAGCAGGAGTTAAGCTTGGGGATGTTGATACGCCTCCAACGTATCTATAATTTTTTATTGTTCCATGCTGTTATAGTATCATTCTTGGATGTTTTATAATCATTTTATATCATTTTTTGGTACTAACCTATTGACATAGTGCCAAGTGCCAGTTTTTGTATTCTGCATGTTTTTTTACATCGCAGGAAATCAATACCAAACGGAGTCCAAATGCAGTGAAATTTTTTGTGGATTTTTTTGGACCAAAAGACATCCAGTTGGCCGGAGAAGCGCCTGGGGGTGCTCCGAGGGGAGCACAACCCGCCAGGGCGCGCCAGGGGGGCCAGGCGCGCCCTGGTGGGTTGTGCCCACCTCGGGTGCCCCCTGAACCGACTCTTTGCTCTATAAATACCCCAATATTCCAGAAACCCTAGGGGAGTTGATGAAAATCAATTCCAGCCACCGCAGAGTCCAGAACCACCAGATCCAATCTAGACACCATCATGGAGGGGTTCACCACTTCCATTGGTGCATCTCCGATGATGCGTGAGTAGTTCTTTGTAGACCTTCGGGTCCATAGTTAGTAGCTAGATGGCTTCCTCTCTCTCTTTTGATTATCAATACAATGGTCTCTTGGAGATCCATATGATGTAACTCTTTTTGCGGTGTGTTTGTTGGGATCGAATGAACTTTGAGTTTATGATCAGAGCTGTCTTTTTATCCATGACAGTTATTTGAGTCTTCTTTGATCTCTTATATGCATGATTGCTTATAGCCTCGTATTTTTTCTCCGATATTTGGTTTTTGTTTGGCCAACTTGATCTATTTATCTTGCACTGGGAAGAGGTGCTTTGTAGTGGGTTCGATCTTACGGTGCTTGATCCCAGTGACAGAAGGGGAACCGACACGTATGTATCGTTGCTACTAAGGATAAAACGATGGGGTCTATTTCTACATAAATAGATCTTGTCTACGTCATGTCATCGTTCTTATTGCATTACTTCGTTTCTCCATGAACTTAATACACTAGATGCATGCTGGATAGCGGTCGATGTGTGGAGTAATAGTAGTAGATGCAGACAGGAGTCGGTCTACTAATCTTGGACGTGATGCCTATATGATGATCATTGCCTGGATATCGTCATGACTATTTGAAGTTCTATCAATTGCCCAACAGTAATTTGTTCACCCACCGTTTGCTATTTTCTCGAGAGAAGCCACTAGTGAAACCTACGGCCCTCGGGTCTCTTTCTCATATTATTTGCCTTTGTGATCTATTTTATTTGCCTTTTATTTTCAGATCTATTAAACCAAAAATACAAAAATACCTTGCTGCAATTTATTTTATTTGGCATTCGATCTATCAATATGTACAACTCTCTCTCACGTCCGTTGAGCGCCGCTACCCGAAAGGGATTGACAACCCCTTTTACACGTCGGGTTGCGAGTATTTGTTATTTGTGTGCAGGTGTTGTTTACGTTGTGTTGCTTGGTTCTCCTACTGGTTTGATAACCTTGGTCTCATCACTGAGGGAAATACCTACCGCTGTTGTGCTGCATCATCTCTTCCTCTTTGGGAAATACCGACGTAGTTTCAAGCCGCATCACGTGCCACCCGGTCCCGGCCCATGCCTGAGCCCGGCCAGGCGAGGCAAGCGAGTCCGTGCGCGTTCTCTTCTATTTCTCTCCTCTACGACTGTTGGTCGCATGCTTAGCCTATTCAATTCTGCAAGTATTTCTTCAGTACCACCTACCTTGTCGATTCTTCGAAGAAATAGCTTCTTTCCAAGAATTTGATAAAAATCTCCCATTCACCCCCTCCGGTCAATTAAATGCTTCACCTCCATAGTTTACTTCACCATTTGTCTTACTATTTACTTTATGTTCTAGTTCACCTAGCAACTAATACAATAGACGATCTCCGAATTACGGTTTGAGTGCAAGCGTAGTTGTGTACGTCACAACGTAGTTGCGAGGCTGATAGTTTCCTTCCTTTGGCTTCTTTGGACTTAACATGTAAACTGGGTTACAATAGTTCTCATGAGTCGTGCTTATAAACTAACCATGTGCACTTACAAAACATCAATGGAGCGCATAAGCCAAGGGACACCATGTCATCCACACATCTGGAGCGTCGCAACTGCATGTCTGTTGGTTGCAGCCATCCCAAAAGACATCGACCAAACCCAACTATTCTCATTGGAAAGAAGACCACGCCTTCCTACTGGTAAGGGACCACCGCCACCTCGACTGGTGGCGACAGTGACGGGGTAGAATTGAGCCACATGTACCATGGGCGAGTCCACGCCACCTCCTTGGGGAGGGGGCATATGGGAGCAGGGAGAGGGGCCTAGGGTGGGGTGAGACGACCGGAGGGTTAGTGGTGATTGACGTCTAGGTTTCTGTGTGTGAAACAGAGAGGAAGAGAGAGCACTCACAAGCAGGTGTTTTGTTTCCTTTCAATATTAAGAAACTATATATACAGATATTCTCATGGATAATGCTGATGGCAAGAAAAAATATAGTGGTTGACACTTTTCTAGCACACTTTTCACTCCATGGAGAACTAAACACTAATACTTACGTGTTAGATGACACTATGAGACAAGTACATATGACTGACTATAGAATGTGCAAAAGTGCCCAGAAAGAAAAGGTGTTTAATTGTCTTCTGATGATACATGATAGGTAAATGAACCACAAACTTAGCTCCAAGTTGCAAAAGTCCCGTCTTAATTACCTACAAACTTTCCTTTCCTTGATTGATTAATGGCAATTGTTTATCTGATGCGAAAACAGGTGGTTGGCTCACATATATACAGAAAACAGGCAAGAATCTCTTTAGGGTTCAGACCCTAACTAACCAATAACCTTTGCTAAGTGTGACACGTATAGCGGCGAGGTGCTTTTGCACAGCTGGGCTCCAAAAGGAGCAAGCGCAATCTGTGGCCAATGCCACGTCTGTCTGTCTCGACAAGAGAGCAACAGGAGAAAAAGAGTAGTAGTAGTTGTAGTAGTACATTACGGACGAGGTACAAAATCATACGATCCTGGAACAGAGATGGTTGAGGTAGCCTTACGTTCTGCTCCTCGATAGGTTGTGGCTTTTCACACGAAAATTCGCACCGGCGCGCAGGTGCGGGGGCATGCACATGCCAAGCACAGTAGGGGCACAGTAAATTAAGTTTTAGTTGTTGAAACTTACGGTTTTTCATCTGAAACTTGCAATTTTTTACTTGTTTTTATTAAGTGTCATAGATAAAATTTTAAGACATTTTTTGTCAGTCACACGCAAAAAGAAATCGTGATTTTGTATGTAGCTCGTACTAAGTTTTAAAAGTTAAAACCTAAAACATTTTTTTTGAAGGTCACGGGGGGCAAAGCACTCTACCTGAATCATTTTTCTTTTTAATTGATGATCAGCGAAATAACATAGATCAGGGGATCAGGGGATGGTACGAGCGAGAGAGAGAGAGGGGGGGGGGGGTGGTGGGGATGGCGCAGCATCCCTACCTAAAACATATTTAAAATAAATCTTATTTAAAAGGCCACGTCACGAGAAACACTAGTATGAAAACATAACTTAATTTAAATTTTTATTCAAAATATATGAAAGCTTGAAAATCAAAAGCCGAAAGAAAAAATCACGTCCGAGGGACTCGGTGCCCCCGCACTTGCGTGCCCCAAATCCGCTTCCGCATCCGCTTTCCACTGCCAGATGCACTTCTACTCACGGACAAGTTCCACAGCCATTTTTGTGGCCTCGTGCAAGTGGCCGGCGATGAGCATATACGGCTTAAATCTAAATAAATGTGATGGATATCAGCTCGGCGTACTACCTGACGATGGACATGTCACGGTCCTCGCAAATTCACACTCGGGTCTGCGCTGCCGTGTTGCATGCCAACCGGAGAGAAAGAGACGGACGGACGGACGGCCAGATACCTCGCACCGTCACAAACGGAGTATCACCACTTCCCGACGGGGCGGCGGCCAGTTGCCTCCCCACTGTTCTCCTCTCCTCGAGTATTTGACAAAAAACTACCACATTAGGGGTTGGCGTCCCACAGAACTACCACATTCAAAAAAGTGGCTGATAACTACCAAAAATTTCTAATTTTGTGACTAAAAACTACCACTTTTGAAAACTGACCGGTTTAGACGATTTAAACACGTTTATGACATGCGGGACCCACCCTTCAGGGGTGACGTGGCGGCACGGTCAACTGTTTATTTTGACCGTTAAGTTGAGGCTAGTGAACGAATGGACGGCGTCGATGGCGTACTGTAGGGCGGCGACCGGGGGAAACGAGTCTGCGGCGGCGGCGGCCACTTCCCCCGGGAAGGGCAACGGGAAGGCGGGCGCGACCGAGGCCTCGGCGTCGGAGAGGACGCCCGCGGCGACATCCATCTGGCCGGCCGCGGGGTCGGTGAGGATCCCATCGATCTGCGGTCCGAGGGAGGAGGTGGAGAAGCCGCGGTGGGCCGCGAGGTGGGTGCCGAAGGGAAGCGGGAGGGCCAGGCCCTGGGATCTCGAGCGCCGACGGAGGTCGCCGGAGGGGAAGTGCAGGGGGGCTTGCTGGGTGGGGAACCGGGGGGCGGAGGAGGAGGACGGGTCCTCATGGTTGTTGTCGTGGTGGGAGGAGGGGACGAGGTGGGAGAGGGAGGGGTGGAGGCGGCGGGTGAGGTGGCGGGAGAGGCCGGTGGCGAGGCTCCTCCGCGCGGAGAAAGCCATGGTTTTTCGGCGGCGGCGGCGGCGGCGGGCGGGCACGGCGAAATGGCGTGGGGATCGGGGGAGAAGAGAGGGTTAGCCCGCGACGAGGCGGATATTCCACTCGCGGTAGGCTGCTGACGTGTGGGCCCCACCTGGCATAACGGTCAACTTAACGGTCAAAATAAACAGAGTTGACTGTGCCGCCACGTCACCCCTGAAGGGTGGGTCCCGCATGTCATAAACGTGTTTAAATCATCTAAACCGGTCATTTTTTAAAAGTGGTAGTTTTTAGTCACAAAATTAGAAATTTTTGATAGTTATCAGTCACTTTTTTGAATGTGGTAGTTGTGTGGGACGACAACCCCTAATGTGGTAGTTTTTTTTGTCAAATACTCCCTCTCCTCTCCTCCAGGTTCGGTTTTACCATCATCACCATGCCATGCACCGCCCCCGACACCTTGACCCTCGCCCTCCCACCGGTCTCCATCCCGCCAGTCCACAGCCGGCCTCCCCTCCGCCTCCTATATATAACCTCTCGCCACCTCCCCGACCCTGCAAGTCATCCCTACGCCTCCTTTCTCTTTCCGACTGAACCCCAAGAACATCCTCTCCATCTCTCTCTGCTTCCAATGGCGAAGGGCGGGCTGAGCAGCAAGCTCAAGTGCATGATCAGGCGGTGGCACTCGTCGAGCCGGATCTCCCGCACGCCCTCGGCGGTGTCGCACGGCGGCGGCGAGGAGGAGGACCCGTGGGGCCGCGGCGTCGGCGGGGGCGGGGGCGGCGCGGCGTCGTTCCACGGCGCCGACGGCGTGCCCCCGGGCCTCCACCCGGTGTACGTCGGCAAGTCGCGCCGCCGCTACCTCATCGCCGCCGACCTCGTCTGCCACCCGCTGTTCCAGAACCTCGTGGACCGCTCGGGCGGCGGCGTGGGCGGCGACGGCGCCGGCGGCACCATCATCGGCTGCGAGGTGGTGCTGTTCGAGCACCTCCTCTGGATGCTGGAGAACGCGGACCCGCAGCCCGAGTCGCTGGACGAGCTCGTCGAGTACTACGCGTGTTGACCGGCCGGCCGGCCGGCCAACCGCCCACATCATCCGCAGCTGGCGGCGCCAAGCTCGCCAGAGTTGGTGGCCTGGCCTCTATAGGGGGCAATTTGGTAATTCTTTCTTTAAGCTAGGGGTAGAGTTGTAATATAATACGCCTGTCAAGCGTGCACCGAGGGCGACGTGAGTGGGTAATTAAGTTGTGTGTGGAGATTTATTTAACCTTGAGGCGTTCGTGGTAATTCGGGGATTAGCTTCGCAATTACCGCGCGCCCAAGAATGATGCTGTTCTGGGGCTATTAATCAATTTCCCTAATGATTGGTGTGGTAGCTTCTTTTATTCTTCTTATTAATCATTTTCTCTTTTCCTCTCTTCTTTCAATAAGATATGTATAAGATGTAGGGATCAATGCATCCACGTACATTTCCATCGGTGTATGCAAGCTCATCTCCTTCTGGGATCGATACATTCCTTTCGAATCTCTTTCCTGAGATTTCTGGAAATGTCATCTACTAGTAGATATTATTATTTTTGGCTGGTAGTTGAAGGCATTTTCACCAGCCGACAAAACTGCTACAGACAAGATGTCATTGACAGGAGAAAATCAAGATGCAGTGCTTCATCTTCTTTCAACAAAGTAGCTGGTAGCGGAATGTCAAGACAGAGTTGATGTGAGCACAGCTGAATCTCTTCCGGGGCCAAGAGTAACAAAAACCCAATCAAGAATGCTGAAGGTTGGCGTTGGTGGGACAATGATCTCGTGCAGTTTACAAAGTCCCACAGAGACAAGACACGATAAAGCCATTTACATTCGCGTTCCATCCACAGCGCCTATCTCCACCGTCCAAAGCTGCTCAAGATCGAAAGATGCATGTGAGAAAGCTGTGGGTCGTTCAAAAACAAGCCAAAAAAGGCAACTTGAATCAAACTTTCTCCAAACTTGGCCATCAATTAGCCATCATGCGCATGCACAAAGCAACACGCACAGCCTAGTCGCCGAAGCAGCACCAAGACCCATCAAACACTGGTCGCCATGCAAATTCTAATCTAATCCAATCAGAGGGTTTTAAGTAAGTGGAAGTTCGGTGCAGAGTCAGATGATGGGTGCTACGTACGCGCGTCCAATTCCTGGCTGTCATGGAGCTTCCTTTTCTCTTCCCTTTGCATGGTTCGTATTTGCATGCATGCACGCATGCTTAGTAACGGGCCTGCGCTTAATCCGGTTGATTAATTGTCTGGAGAGGATGATGACAACTTTGGACAACTTTTGGGCATGTATTTGGACGTACTAACCAGGGCCATTTAAGTTGGTTGGTGAGGGAAAGCATTTGGTCCCCTTGAACATCGTTGGAGTTGGACCACGTACGCATCCATACCCAACCCAGCAGCCACAGTAAACTAACTCAATTCTTCTTTGCAAAATGCTGTAGCAGCAGCTGGTTGATTAGCACGTACAACTTTCTTAAAACTCAGCAACCGATCGATGGATGACATATACTACCTCAGTGTTAGATGCATCTATATCTATTTGAGCGACAACTAATATTAATATGGACGGAGGGAGTAGTATGTTTGAGCGACAATTAATATGAAACCGAAAGAGTAATATATATTCAACATTACTGAATAACTCATCATCCCTGCATTAATCGCTACATAGAACTAACTACATGAAAACAACTCTCAAAAAGAAAAAGAAAAACTACATGAAAGCAGAAACCCTATTTGAGTCGCTCTTATGGCATTTTCCACGCACCCCCAACCGGCCCTCTCATCCATTGACTGGTCGTGTATATTACTAACACAAATCATTAGTAGCAGATCATGTAGTTTATTTTTTAATACAAATGCTGGTGCCAACTGATGATTGATGGATGGTGGCGGGAGTGGGACTCGACTCCGGAGCTAATTAAGCTAGGGCTAAAGCAAACACATTGCATAAAATAATACGTGTCGGGGACAAGCTGAACGCCTTCGCTGTTGGACTAAAAGTGCGCGCGGTAGGCCAGTCATCCGCTGTTACTACCAAAATTTAAAGAAGCTCTGCCCCTAACTAATAATTAAACTACGCACGGGCGCACTCATGGTAGTACTGTAGTATGTTAATCTAACCATTTTCCGTTTTAAAGCTGGTTGCGATTGAATTGGCATTGTGCAGCTCATGACAATTGACCCTCTTTAAAGGATCGGATGGCATGCATGCACGGCGAGGGGCCGACGTCCGCATTGCTAGCAGTGCCAGTGATACTATATACTTCACCAAACATTGGAGCTACTGTAACTAGGACAATTTACCTGCGCATTGTATCGACTTTTCTGTCTGTCGCGACCCACACAAGCGTGCACGAACGAAATGGATCGCCACGTTGGAGTTGCTCTAACCGATCGTGCCGATCGACCGAGCAGGTAGATTGTCCTAGCTACGTAGTACTACAGAAATTAAATATGGAATCTGAGAATGAACGTCCAATCTGGTTGAAGTCATGCATGTGCGATCGGAGAGCACCTCCATATATTGAACCGGTCGATCCCAGAAAAGGCTGGTTTCAACGGTTGGTTTTTCTACGTACATGTACCCATGCTAGCTAGCTAGGGTAAGGTAAGGTTCAGTACGTATAGTCGTGCTAGCCATGGATGCGCTAGCTATATAGCTATAGCCGGCCGGCCGGCCGGTTCGATCGATCGGTCACGTTAGTTGGCTGCTAGCTCCAGCAGGTAGGTCGCCGGTCCATTTCCTTAACCGACGCCCGCGTCCGTAACACTATCCTTAACTGACGCAATCCACGGACGGAGTTGTGAGAGCGTTGTGGTACTAGCTGGAGGCCATTGCTCTCTAATTAATCCTCGATGTTTAAGCCTCTCATTTGTTAATTGCGCATGCATGCATGCTGGCAGTTCGCTAGCAAGCTCGACCGTACAACATGGTGGCAACTTAATCATGTGTAGAATCGACTAATCAAGTGTCAACTAGGCTTAGTCTTAATCAGTTCATGATCACCACGCCGGCGCCTCATTGATTACTGTAGATAACAATACGGAGGTCCGGGGCCGGCCGCAACGGAAATACTGTGCCATAGTACGTACGTACGTACTGTACGTGCTGAAGCTGAAGCCGAAGAGACTGTTGCACGTACGTACGTACGCGGCTGGTTACAGTCGGGAGTCCTGCGCCGCTAAAGCAGAGAAGAAACGAAGGCTCGCACAGTGCTCGCCTAGTATTCTCCTGACGACCGGTAAGCAACCGGCCGGGCAGACAATTAAGGTGCTTGTACTGTACGAGTGGCGCGCTAGACGCTAGCCCTGCGTGCGCGCGCGGCGTGACAAGCTGGTTTGCCGGTGCGGATCTCTGTGATGGCGACGCCGCAGTGGCGCCAACCTAACTATGCTTTGGTGCCAGTACTGGCGTCTCTCTCGACCAGCTAAGAACGTGAATAATGCCGGGGAGAGGTAGGGAGCGATGAGGGTTCTGACGCGGCGGTGCACCCGCTTCTCAACTCGATCGTACTGCCATCTTCTCTGCGTGCATATGAATGTGCTAGCATGCAGCTGGAAATACTGGGCCATCAACGTATGGCACGTGAAGAATATGAAGGTGAAGACGACTGGAAACGATATGATGTGCACGCTCGAAGTGGTCTAATTAGAGTTGGTTCTATTCTACTGATTAGTTAGTGAACTCAGGTGACAAGTAGGACAAACTAATTGTGAGTGTGCCTGTCATCAATAAATGGAGTTGTCTGCTGTATCCGTATGTGGTGCTGAGAGGCGAGGCCGAGAGAGGCAAACGCAGCCGGGCGGGCGTTGACGGGTCAGCTCGAGCAACTAACTGACTGATAAAGCGTATCCGATAGGGATGTCGTCGGCCTGGCCCGCGACGGATGGAGCGCGCTAGCTCGCGACCTCGCGTGCGTGGTTGCATGCATGGCGCTGGCAGCCTGCACCGACGGTGACGCCCTGGCAAACCGGAGTACTGCCGGATATAGCCAGCGCTGGAACTCACACGGAGGAAGCAAAGACGGCCCGGGGGCAGGAGGATCGCAGCCCCGGATCTCCACACACGCGAGTATCGTCTACGGTTGAACGGTCGCCGTAGTGTAGCGGTGCGGAGGGCGTATGGCGACGGGGCATGTGCGCGCGGCGAGGAACACGGGCGGCGCGTGGGCACGGACGGCCACAGTGCCGCGTGGGTGGTGCGTACGACGTAGTACCCGTATGCAGTCGCGAGTCGTGACCACGGCCGCATTTACGCCAGCTTCCCGCCCCGCGGTAGGTCGCGCCCGCCTTTCGGGCCCCGTGTGCCGCGGCGTGTTCGTGTCGGGGCTGCGCGCGAGGGACGCCGTGCGTCACCGACGACCGACCGAGAGCGTCGGTCAGACGGTCGACCGGGGTGGAAACGGAGGAGAGTGGGCGTGCAGTGCCATGAACCCGGCCAAGTACTGTTCGTTCGATTTACTACGTGGGATGGGAGCGGGCGATTATTGCTGGCTAGCGGGTACGTGTGAGTGACCACAACGTCTATCTATCTATCTATCTATCTATGTGGTCACCTGCGCAAAAGGAAAGGGAAAAACATCTAGTAGCATGTGGTCACCTGCGCCGCGCAACTAATTCGAGCGTCCTGGCACGGTACACAAGTAGGAGCGGCACAGTGACCTGAAGACTCCTAGCTAGCCGCTCCCTATTCTCGACTGTGCCGACGGTACGGCGCCCGGGATAGATAGATGGTACCGCGTCGCACATGCGCATCGACGTTCGAAGATGGATGAGCCTGCGAGCGAACATGGCGCGCGCAGAATCGCAGGTCGCGCGTGCGTCGCGATGGGGCAGGGGAGGATGGCGCCGATATATCTCGGTCCGGCCGGCATACGGAAGACCCACCCGCAGGGGCTGCAATGCATGCATGTTTTTTTTTTGGAGGGATGGGGTTGCATGGTTCACGGCACTGTCGCGTCTCTGGGCGCATGGGCTTTCACTCCGGATCTGCATGCGCCATGGGCCATCAGCTCCCCACAGGGTGAGGATGCAGCGCCACCACCATCATCACTGAATTAGTCGACCACGGTGTTCCTCTCGTTAGGGTTTTCTTCTTTCTCTCGCCTCCACCGGCGACGTAGAGAACTTTATCTCTCGCAGCCGTCCGTCTGATCTTCTCCGCTCAGGCTGATCACGGGGCAGTCTAGTACTGCTACCCGGCCTTGGTGGGGGTTAGGTGTTTCGGTTTGCGTTAGGGTTTTACGTTGTTTTCTGGCGGCAAGGAGATCGCGAGATCGGATCCAAGTTTTCTGAGACGATGGCAACACAAGGTACTCCGGGCTCGTCTGGTAGCAAGGGGAAGGGGAAGCTTGAGGATCTCATGGAGGAACTCGCCCTAGAGGAGGATGACCTGGATGACGTTGTCTTCGAGGAGGACGACGCGCCACCGGAGGAGGATCTCCGGTGGATGATTCTGGTTCGTGTTCACATCGACAAAACCTTTAGCACCTACTGGTTTTTCCGCAACATGAGGTCAGCATGGGATCTCGCTAGACGAGTCAAGATCAAAACCCTAGAAGATAATCTGTTCATCGTGCAGTTTGAGTGCCTAGGAGACTGGGAAAGAGTGACTCTTGGGGGTCCATGGCACTTTCGGGGTCACCCGGTCATCATTGAACCTTATGATGGTTATTCAAAACCCACGTCGATCGAGCTTTTTAAGTTTGAAATTTGGGCGAGGATTCTCGACCCCCCCCCCATTGCCTACCATGGAAAGGTGAAGGCATTGGCGGCTAAGATTGGTGAGTTTGTGGAGTCAGAGCCAGCATCTTTTGATTTTGAAGGGAACTTTTATAGAGTGAGAATCCGTCTAGATGTCCGTAAGCAGCTGAAGAAAGCGACATCGATCAGTCGAGGTGGCCAGAGAGAGATCTTTGCGGTCAAATATGAGCGGCTTCCGGATTGGTGTCAGGTCTGTGGTATGATGGGTCACGAATTCAAGGAGCATGGCGATGGTGTGCACCCTCCCTCGGCCCTGGTTTTCAAGAACCTGCGGGCTCCTACTACTACGGCATGGGGCTCCAAACGCCGCAATAAGGGGCAAAAACCCTGGGGCCATGATGGAGGGGGAGGCGGAGCTGGTCTGAAACCGCAAGTTGATGCAAAGGAGGGTGAGGATACTGATATGGAGGAGAGCGATGCTAGTCGCAAAAGGGCTTCTGATGAGGTTGTAGGTGTGCCAAAAACTGCAGCGTCCAGCACAAGCCTAGAGCTTGTTCCTATTGAGAAAAATAATGGTAGTGCTGCAGATGTCCCTCCTAGCCCACCACCGAAACAGGACCCAAAACGCTCAAGGTTAACACAGCAGTCAGAGAAGGCACTAAACTCAAGTGGGAGGAAGAACTTGGTGGTTCTGAAGAATTCTGATGCAAAAACGGCGGCTTCCCCGGCGGAGGACCGCTGAGCACAATGAGTTGCTTAAGCTGGAACTGCCGGGGACTAGGCAACGCCCCGATAGTTCAAGAGCTGCGAGAAATTGTGTTAAAGTTTGCCCCTAGAGTACTTTGCATTGTTGAAACACAAATTGGTCAAGATAGAGCTGAAAACTTATCAAGTACTTTAGGTTTTGATTCTTCGTTTGATGTTGGTTCCACCGGTCGTAGCGGTGGTTTAGCTTTGTATTGGAATGATGAAATAAAGATCGAGATTTTAGGCTACTCGCAGTACCACATAGATGCAAATCTCAGATTTTGGGGGTGATCCTTGGAGGCTCTCATGCTTTTACGGAGAGGCACAAACGCACCTCCGGCATAGAACTTGGGACACAATGAAAAACTTATCAGCCCTCCAAAACATACCGTGGGTGTGTATGGGGGGTTTTAACGAGGTTCTCCGTTATGATGAGCACGAGGGGATTGGCCAGAGGAGTCAATCTCAGATTCAAGGATTCTGCGATGCAGTTGACGTGTGTGGATTAATCGATCTTGGCTTTCAGGGTCATAAATGGACGTTTGAAAAGAAAGTGACAGGGGGATCTTACATGAGAGTAAGACTTGATAGGGCGCTGTGCACGCCCGAGTGGGGTGCTCGTTTTCCACTAGCGGTTGTGGAGCATCTAACAGCCACAACTTCTGATCATTCTCCCATCAGGTTGATGCTTGATCCACCGGACAGAAGCAAGCAAGTTAATAAGCAGTTCCAGTACGAATGCATGTGGGACACGCACCCCGAGTTAATCCCCACGGTTCAGCATGCATGGGAGGCGAATGGCCCTAATCTGACGGCTGCGGAAGTTCGGGCTAACTTGCAGTCCTTGTCCAATAATTTGGGCGAGTGGAGCAAGTCCACTTTCGGCAGTGTCAAGGCAGAAATAAAGAGGTTGAAGAGAGACTTGGAACGACTAAGAAATGATCCGTTGAGGACTGCACCGAGCCATATAGAGATTAAAACAAATGATCGCTTGATCGAGTTATATCTACGGGAAGAGATAATGTGGCGCCAACGATCAAGGGTGGCATGGTTGTCAGAGGGAGATAGGAACACACATTTTTTCCATCTTCGAGCTTCGAACAGAAGGCGCAAAAACTTGATAAAAGCATTGCAGAAGCAGGATGGCCAGTTAACAGATGATTTATCGGAGATGCAGCAGTTAGCTCTTGATTTCTATAAAACCTTATACACCTCGGAGGGGGTGGAGGGACTAGATGAGGTTCTCCAACATGTACCCTCAAAGGTTACAACAGCCATGAATGACACTCTTTTGGCGCCCTATAGGGAAGACGAAGTGAAGAAAGCACTTTTTCAGATGTTCCCAACCAAAGCCCCAGGGCCTGACGGGTTCCCCGCGCACTTCTTCCAAAGGCATTGGGACATACGTCGAGCTGCGGTCACACGTGCGGTACTGAGTATAGTTCGAGGAGAAGAGAGCCCGGAGTGTGTCAATGATACGGTCCTGGTCTTAATTTCTAAGGTATCAAAACCAACTCTTCTGTCTCAATTCCGACCGACTAGTTTATGCAATGTCTTTTACAAGATTGCTTCAAAGGTTTTGGCTAACCGGTTGAAGGCTATTCTGCCTGAGATTATTTCCGAAGAACAGTCAGCCTTTGTGCCTGGCAGACTCATTACTGATAACATAATCTCAGCGTACGAGTGTTTGCATTTTATGAAGAGGAATAAGTCAAAGAACAATAATTACTGTGCTCTCAAACTTGACATGATGAAGGCATATGATCGAGTGGAGTGGAATTATCTGGAAGCCATCATGAGGAAGTTGGGTTTCGCAGCATCATGGATCAATACGGTAATGAATATGGTCAGAACGGTTTCTTTCTCAGTTTTGTTTAATGGAAGTAAATTGGAGGAGTTCAAACCATCTAGAGGTATTCGCCAGGGAGACCCAATCTCTCCATACCTTTTCTTGTTGGCAGCAGAGGGCCTTTCGTGCCTGTTAAAATCTCAGAATGGATCATCCCAACTCAGCGGCATCAAGGTGGCTCCGTCGGTGAACCACCTTTTATTCGCGGATGATAGCCTGTTGTTCTTCAAGGGGAGTGTTGATGGAGCAGAAGCTGTGTCACACCTTTTGGATACTTATTGCATGGCCTCGGGCCAAAGGATTAATAGGGACAAATCATCTATTTTTTCCAGTAAAGGATGCCCGCAGATTGTGAGAGATGCAGTCAAGGGATGCCTTTAGGTCCCTAATGAGTCTTTAAGTGACAGATACCTTGGCATGCCCACAGATGTTGGACACTCAAAGAAAGGCACATTCAAACATTTGAGTGATCATGTATGGGACAATGTAAAAGGATGGATGGGCAAGTGTTTGTCTGCCGGAGGAAAGGAGGTTTTGATTAAATCGCTTTCACAAGCCATACCGGTCTACTCCATGTCCTGTTTCAAGCTCCCTAGAGGTTTATGCGAGCATATAAATTCGATCATCCGGAAATTCTGGTGGGGATGCAAAGAGGGGCAATGGAAACTGGCATGGGTCTCGTGGGAAGTAATGACAAGGCCTAAGTATTTAGGAGGACTGGGATTCAGAGACCTTGAACTTTTTAACCTAGCACTTTTGGCTAGGCAGGCTTGGAGGGTGCTGCAGGACCCATCATCTTTGAGCGCAAGAATTTTGAAGGCCTTTTATTTCCCCAACACTGACTTTTTAGCGGCAGAACTTGAAGGAAATATGCCCTAGAGGCACTAATAAAGTTATTATTTATTTCCTTATATCATGATAAATGTTTATTATTCATGCTAGAATTGTATTAACTGGAAACATAATACTTGTGTGAATACATAGACAAACAGAGTGTCACTAGTATGCCTCTACTTGACTAGCTCGTTGATCAAAGATGGTTATGTTTCCTAGCCATTGACATGAGTTGTCATTTGATTAACAGGATCACATCATTAGGAGAATGATGTGATTTACTTGACCCATTCCGTTAGCTTAGCACTCGATCGTTTAGTATGTTGCTATTGCTTTCTTCATGACTTATACATGTTCCTATGACTATGAGATTATGCAACTCCCGTTTACCGGAGGAACACTTTATGTGCTACCAAACGTCACAACGTAACTGGGTGATTATAAAGGTGCTCTACAGGTGTCTCCAAAGGTACTTGTTGGGTTGGCGTATTTCGAGATTAGGATTTGTCACTGCGAGGTATCTCTGGGCCCTCTCAGTAATGCACATCACTTAAGCCTTGCAAGCATTGCAACTAATGAGTTAGTTGCAGGATGATGTATTACGGAACGAGTAAGGAGACTTGCCGGTAACGAGATTGAACTAGGTATTGAGATACCGACGATCGAATCTCGGGCAAGTAACATACCGATGACAAAGGGAACAACGTATGTTGTTATGCGGTCTGACCGATAAAGATCTTCGTAGAATATGTGGGAGCCAATATGAGCATCCAGGTTCCGCTATTGGTTATTGACCGGAGACGTGTCTCGGTCATGTCTACATAGTTCTCGAACCCGTAGGGTCCGCACGCTTAATGTTTCGATGACGGTTATATTATGAGTTTATGGTTTTTGATGTACCGAAGGTTGTTCGGAGTCCCGGATGTGATCACGGACATGACGAGGAGTCTCGAAATGGTCGAGACATGAAGATTGATATATTGGAAGCCTATATTTGGATATCGGAAGTGTTCCGGGTGAAATCGGGATTTTACCGGAGTACCGAGGGGTTACATGAACCCCCGAGGGGGTTAATGGGCCATAGTGGGCCTTAGTGGAGAAGAGGAGAGGCGGCCAGGGCAAGGGCCGCGCGCCCCTCCCCCCTAGTCCAAATAGGACAAGGAGAGGGGGGCGGCGCCCCCCTTTCCTTCTTCTCCTCCACTTCTTTCCCCCCTTCTCCTATTCCAACAAGGAAGGGAGGGAGTCCTACTCCCGGTGGGAGTTGGACTCCTCCTGGCGCGCCCCTCCCGGCCGGACGCACCTCCCCCCTTGCTCCTTTATATACGGGGGCAGGGGCACCCCAAAGACACAACAATTGATCGTTTGATCTTTTAGCCGTGTGCGGTGCCCCCCTCCACCATAGTCCACCTCGATAATACTGTAGAGGTGCTTAGGCGAAGCCCTGCGTCGGTAGAACATCATCATCGTCACCACGCCGTCGTGCTGACGAAACTCTCCCTCAACACTCGGCTGGACCGGAGTTCGAGGGACGTCATCGGGCTGAGCGTGTGCTGAACTCGGAGGTGCCGTGCGTTTGGTACTTGATCGGTCGGATCGTGAAGACGTACGACTACATCAACCGCGTTGTGCTAACGCTTCCGCTTTCGGTCTACGAGGGTACGTAGACAACACTCTCCCCTCTCGTTGCTATGCATCACCATGATCTTGCGTGTGCGTAGGAATTTTTTGAAATTACTACGTTCCCCAACAGTGGCATCCGAGCCTGGTTTTATGCGTAGATGTCATATGCACGAATAGAACACAAGTGAGTTGTGGGCGATATAAGTCATACTGCTTACCAGCATGTCATACTTTGGTTCGGCGGTATTGTTGGATGAAGCGGCCCGGAGCGACATTACGCGTACGCTTACGCGAGACTGGTTCTACCGACGTGCTTTGCACGCAGGTGGCTGGCGGGTGTCAGTTTCTCCAATTTTAGTTGAACCGAGTGTGGCTACGCCCGGTCCTTGTGAAGGTTAAAACAACACCAACTTGACAAACTATCGTTGTGGTTTTGATGCGTAGGTAAGAACGGTTCTTGCTAAGCCCAGTAGCAGCCACGTAAAACTTGCAACAACAAAGTAGAGGACGTCTAACTTGTTTTTGCAGGGCATGTTGTGATGTGATATGGTCAAGACCTGATGCTAAATTTTATTGTATGAGATGATCATGTTTTGTAACCGAGTTATCGACAACTGGCAGGAGCCATATGGTTGTCGCTTTATTGTATGCAATGCAATCGCTCTGTAATGCTTTACTTTATCACTAAGCGGTAGCGATAGTCGTAGAAGCATGAGATTGGCGAGACGACAATGTTGCTACGATGGAGATCAAGGTGTCGCGCCGGTGACGATGACGGTGCTTCGGAGATGGAGATCGCAAGCACAAGATGATAATGGCCATATCATATCACTTATATTGATTGCATGTGATGTTTATCTTTTATGCATCTTATCTTGCTTTGATTGACGGTAGCATTATAAGATGATCTCTCACTAAATTTCAAGATAAAAGTGTTCTCCCTGAGTATGCACCGTTGCCAAAGTTCGTCGTGCCTAGACACCACGTGATGATCGGGTGTGATAAGCTCTACGTCCATCTACAACGGGTGCAAGCCAGTTTTGCACACGCAGAATACTCAGGATAAACTTGACGAGCCTAGCATATGGAGATATGGCCTCGGAACACTGAGACCGAAAGGTCGAGCGTGAATCATATAGTAGATATGATCAACATAGTGATGTTCACTATGGAAAGCTACTCCATTTCACGTGATGATCGGTTATGGTTTAGTTGATTTGGATCACGTGATCACTTAGAGGATTAGAGGGATGTCTATCTAACTGGGAGTTCTTAAGTAATATGATTAATTGAACTTAAATTTATCATGAACTTAGTACCTGATAGTATCTTGCTTGTCTATGTTGATTGTAGATAGATGACCCGTGCTGTTGTTCCGTTGAATTTTAATGCGTTCCTTGAGAAAGCAAAGTTGAAAGATGATGGTAGCAATTACACGGACTGGGTCCGTAACTTGAGGATTATCCTCATTGCTGCACAGAAGAGTTACGTCCTGGAAGCACCGCTAGGTGCCAAACCTGCTGCAGGAGCAACACGAGATGTTATGAACGTCTGGCAGAGCAAAGCTGGTGACTACTTGATAGTTCAGTGTGCCATGCTTTACGGCTTAGAACCGGGACTTCAACGACGTTTTGAACGTCATGGAGCATATGAGATGTTCCAGGAGTTGAAGTTAATATTTCAAGAAAATGCCCGGATTGAGAGATATGAAGTCTCCAATAAGTTCTACAGCTGCAAGATGGAGGAGAATAGTTCTGTCAGTGAGCATATACTCAAAATGTCTGGGTATAATAATCACTTGATTCAACTGGGAGTTAATCTTCCGGATGATAGCGTCATTGACAGAATTCTTCAATCACTGCCACCAAGCTACAAAAGCTTCGTGATGAACTATAACATGCAAGGGATGGATAAGACGATTCCCGAGCTCTTCGCAATGCTAAAGGCTGCGGAGGTAGAAATCAAGAAGGAGCATCAAGTGTTGATGGTCAATAAGACCACCAGTTTCAAGAAAAAGGGCAAAGGGAAGAAGAAGGGGAACTTCAAGAAGAACAGCAAGCAAGTTGCTGCTCAAAAGAAGAAATCCAAGTCTGGACCTAAGCCTGAGACTGAGTGCTTCTACTACAAGCAGACTGGTCACTGGAAGCAGAACTGCCCCAAGTATTTGGCGGATAAGAAGGATGGCAAGGTCAACAAAGGTATATGTGATATACATGTTATTGATGTGTACCTTACTAGAGCTCGCAGTAGTACCTGGGTATTTGATACTGGTTCTGTTGCTAATATTTGCAACTCGAAACAGGGACTACGGATTAAGCGAACACTGCCCAAGGACGAGGTGACGATGCGCGTGGGAAACGGTTCCAAAGTCGATGTGATCGCCGTTGGCACGCTACCTCTACATCTACCTTCGGGATTAGTATTAGACCTAAATAATTGTTATTTGGTGCCAGCGTTAAGCATGAACATTATATCTGGATCTTGTTTGATGCGAGACGGTTATTCATTTAAATCTGAGAATAATGGTTGTTCTATTTATATGAGTAATATCTTTTATGGTCATGCACCCTTAAAGAGTGGTCTATTTTTGATGAATCTCGATAGTAGTGATACACATATTCATAATGTTGAAGCCAAAAGATGCAGAGTTGATAATGATAGTGCAAGTTATTTGTGGCATTGCCGTTTGGGTCATATTGGTGTAAAGCGCATGAAGAAACTCCATACTGATGGACTTTTGGAATCACTTGATTATGAACCACCTGATACTTGCGAACCATGCCTCATGGGCAAGATGATTAAAACGCCGTTCTCCGGTAGTATGGAGAGAGCAACAGATTTGTTGGAAATCATACATACAGATGTATGTGGTCCGATGAATATTGAGGCTCGTGGCGGATATCGTTATTTTCTCACCTTCACAGATGATTTGAGTAGATATGGGTATATCTACTTAATGAAACATAAGTCTGAAACATTTGAAAAGTTCAAAGAATTTCAGAGTGAAGTTGAAAATCATCGTAACAAGAAAATAAAGTTTCTATGATCTGATCGTGGAGGAGAATATTTGAGTTACGAGTTTGGTCTACATTTGAAACAATGCGGAATAGTTTCGCAACTCACGCCACTCGGAACACCACAGCGTAATGGTGTGTCCGAACGTCGTAATCGTACTTTACTAGATATGGTGCGATCTATGATGTCTCTTACTGATTTACCGCTATCGTTTTGGGGTTATACTTTAGAGACCGCTGCATTCACGTTAAATAGGGCACCATCGAAATCCGTTGAGACGACGCCTTATGAACTGTGGTTTGGCAAGAAACCAAAGTTGTCATTTCTTAAAGTTTGGGGCTGCGATGCTTATGTGAAAAAGCTTCAACCTGATAAGCTCGAACCCAAATCGGAGAAATGTGTCTTCATAGGATACCCAAAGGAGACTGTTGGGTACACCTTCTATCACAGATCCGAAGGCAAGACATTCGTTGCTAAGAATGGATCCTTTCTAGAGAAGGAGTTTCTCTCGAAAGAAGTGAGTGGGAGGAAAGTAGAACTTGCTGAGGTAACTGTACCTGCTCCCTTATTGGAAAATAGTTCATCACAGAAACCGGTTCCTGTGACGACTACACCAATTAGTGAGGAAGTTAATGATGATGATCATGAAACTTCAGATCAAGTTGTTACTGAACCTCGTAGGTCAACCAGAGTAAGATCCGCACCAGAGTGATACGGTAATCCTTTTCTGGAGGTTATGTTACTAGACCATGACGAACCTGCGAACTATGAAGAAGCGATGGTGAGCCCAGATTCCGCAAAATGGCTTGAGGCCATGAAATCTGAGATGGGATCCATGTATGAGAACAAAGTGTGGACTTTGGTTGACTTGCCCGACGATCGGCAAGCCATTGAGAATAAATGGATCTTCAAGAAAAAGACTGACGCTGACGGTAATGTTACTGTCTATAAAGCTCGACTTGTTGCGAAAGGTTTTCGACAAGTTCAAGGGATTGACTACGATGAGACCTTCTCACCCATAGCGATGCTTAAGTCTGTCCGAATCATGTTAGCAATTGCCACATTTTATGATTATGAAATTTGGCAAATGGATGTAAAAACTGCATTCCTGAATGGATTTCTGGAAGAAGAGTTGTATATGATGCAACCGGAAGGTTTTGTCGATCCAAAGGGAGCTAACAAAGTGTGCAAGCTCCAGCGATCCATTTATCGACTGGTGCAAGCCTCTCGGAGTTGGAATAAATTATTTGATAGTGTGATCAAAGCATTTGGTTTTGTACAGACTTTTGGAGAAGCCTGTATTTACAAGACAGTGAGTGGGAACTCTGTAGCATTTCTGATATTATATGTGGATGACATATTGCTGATTGGAAATGATATAGAATTTCTGGAGAGCATAAAGGGATACTTGAATAAGAGTTTTTCAATGAAAGACCTCAGTGAAGCTGCTTATATATTGGGCATCAAGATCTATAAAGATAGATCAAGACGCTTAATTGGACTTTCACAAAGCACATACCTTGACAAAGTTTTGAAGAAGTTCAAAATGGATCAAGCAAAGAAAGGGTTCTTGCCTGTGTTACAAGGTGAGAAGTTGAGTAAGACTCAATGCCCGACCCCTGCAGAAGATAGAGAGAAAATGAAAGATGTTCCCTATGCTTCAGCCATAGGCTCTATCATGTATGCAATGCTGTGTACCAGACCTGATGTGTGCCTTGCTATAAGTCTAGCAGGGAGGTACCAAAGTAATCCAGGAGTGGATCACTGGACAGCGGTCAAGAACATCCTGAAATACCTGAAAAGGACTAAGGATATGTTTCTCGTTTATGGAGGTGACAAAGAGCTAGTCGTAAATGGTTACGTCAATGCAAGCTTTGACATTGATCCGGACAATTCTAAATCGCAAACCGGATACGTGTTTACATTGAACGGTGGAGCTGTCAGTTGGTGCAGTTCTAAACAAAGCGTCGTGGCGGGATCTACGTGTGAAGGGGAGTACATAGCTGCTTCGGAAGCAGCAAATGAAGGAGTCTGGATGAAGGAGTTCATATCCGATCTAGGTGTCATACCTAGTGCATTGGGTCCAATGAAAATCTTTTGTGACAATACTGGTGCAATTGCCTTGGCGAAGGAATCCATATTTCACAAGAGAACCAAGCACATCAAGAGACGCTTCAATTCCATCCGGAATCTAGTCCAGGTGGGAGACATAGAAATTTGCAAGATACATACGGATCTGAATGTTGCAGACCCGTTGACTAAGCCTCTTCCACGAGCAAAACATGATCAGCACCAAGGCTCCATGGGTGTTAGAATCATTAATGTGTAATCTAGATTATTGACTCTAGTGCAAGTGGGAGACTAAAGGAAATATGCCCTAGAGGCAATAATAAAGTTATTATTTATTTCCTTATATCATGATAAATGTTTATTATTCATGCTAGAATTGTAATAACCGGAAACATAATACTTGTGTGAATACATAGACAAACAGAGTGTCGCTAGTATGCCTCTACTTGACTAGCTCGTTGATCAAAGATGGTTATGTTTCCTAGCCATAGGCATGAGTTGTCATTTGATTAACGGGATCACATCATTAGGAGAATAATGTGATTGACTTGACCCATTCCGTTAGCTTAGCACTCGATCGTTTAGTATGTTGCTATTGCTTTCTTCATGACTTATACATGTTCCTATGACTATGAGATTATGCAACTCCCGTTTACCGGAGGAACACTTTGTGTGCTACCAAACGTCACAACGTAACTGGGTGATTATAAAGGTGCTCTACAGGTGTCTCCGAAGGTACTTGTTGGGTTGGCGTATTTCGAGATTAGGATTTGTCACTCCGATCGTCGGAGAGGTATCTCTGGGCCCACTCGGTAATGCACATCACTTAAGCCTCGCAAGCATTGCAACTAATGAGTTAGTTGCAGGATGATGTATTACGGAACGAGTAAAGAGACTTGCCGGTAACGAGATTGAACTAGGTATTGAGATACCGACGATCGAATATCGGGCAAGTAACATACCGATGACAAAGGGAACAACGTATGTTGTTATGCGGTCTGACCGATAAAGATCTTCGTAGAATATGTGGGAGCCAATATGAGCATCCAGGTTCCGCTATTGGTTATTGACCGGAGACGTGTCTCGGTCATGTCTACATAGTTCTCGAACCCATAGGGTCCGCACGCTTAAAGTTTCGATGACGGTTATATTATGAGTTTATGGTTTTTGATGTACCGAAGGTTGTTCGGAGTCCCGGATGTGATCACGGACATGACGAGGAGTCTCGAAATGGTCGAGACATGAAGATTGATATATTGGAAGCCTATATTTGGATATCGAAAGTGTTCCGGGTGAAATCGGGATTTTACCGGAGTACTGAGGGGTTACCAGAACCCCCCGGGGGGTTAATGGGCCATAGTGGGCCTTAGTGGAGAAGAGGAGAGGCGGCCAGGGCAAGGGCCGCGCGCCCCTCCCGCATAGTCCGAATAGGATAAGAAGAGGGGGGCGCCCCCCCCTTTCCTTCTTCTCCTCCACTTCTTTCCCCCCCTTCTCCTATTCCAACAAGGAAGGGAGGGAGTCCTACTCCCAGTGGGAGTTGGACTCCTCCTGGCGCGCCCCTCCTGGCCGGCCGCACCTCCCCCTTGCTCCTTTATATACGGGGGCGGGGGGGGCACCCCAAAGACACAACAATTGATCGTTTGATCTTTTAGCCGTGTGCGGTGCCCCCCTCAACCATAGTCCACCTCGATAATACTATAGCGGTGCTTAGGCGAAGCCCTGCGTCGGTAGAACATCATCATCGTCACCACGCCGTCGTGTTCACGAAACTCTCCCTCAACACTCGGCTGGATCGGAGTTCGAGGGACGTCATCGGGCTGAACGTGTGCTGAACTCGGAGGTGCCGTGCGTTCGGTACTTGATCGGTCGGATCGTGAAGACGTACGACTACATCAACCGCGTTGTGCTAACGCTTCCGCTTTCGGTCTACGAGGGTACGTAGACAACACTCTCCCCTCTCGTTGCTATGCATCACCATGATCTTGCGTGTGCGTAGGATTTTTTTTGAAATTACTACGTTCCCCAATAGAACTGGGCTCTCGTCCATCGCAAATTTGGCGAGCGGTTTTGGTAGGACGAGACATTCTTAAGCAAGGAATCATTCGAAGGATTGGTAATGGACAATCGATAAGCATATGGGATCATAACTGGATTCCCATGGAGGGATCGCTACGGCCAATCATGTCTTTGGTCCAAAACCCTCCTGAACTTGTCTGCGAGCTACTCCTCCCAGCAACTGGCTCCAGGAACGTTGATCTTGTTAGATCGGTTTTCTTGCCAACTGATGCGGAGGCAATCTTGAGAATTCCAGTATGCACAAGCAACATAGACGACTTTTGGGCATGGCATCCGGAGAAGAAGGGACGGTTCTCGGTGAGCTCGGCTTATAAGTTCATGATCAAAACGAAAATTACCAGAGAGAACTGGCTTGAAGGAAGGGGCGGGTCCTCTAGCAATGATAGAGAGGAGCACGATTGGACCTCGCTTTGGTCCCTGACGATACCATCAAAAGTTGGGGTTTTCTTGTGGCGTCTCGCCCGCCACTCTCTATCGACAATGGACGTCCTGAGTCAGAGAAACATGGCTACTCGTGATGCTTGTCCACTATGTGGCTCTCCCGATTCGTGGCGGCATGCGTTGGTGTCATGTTCTTCGGCTCGCTGCACCTGGGCACTGTCCGATCCCGGTCTGGCCGTGAAGATGGCGGAGATTGATGAAGCCAGTGCAAAGAACTGGTTGTTTTGTTTGAACGAGGACCTGGATCACAAGTTATTTACAACACTGGTTGTGACTCTTTGGGCAATATGGTATGCCAGGAGGAAGGCCATCCACGAGGGGATCTTCCAGTCCCCAATGCAAACTTCTTCGTTTGTGGCGTCTTACATCAACGAGCTGCAGCAGCTTGAAAAACCTGTGGACCATCCCAGACGGACTGCAGAAAACAGCGGAGGGCCAAGGAGATGGATAGCTCCCCCAGAAGGGCTGACGAAAATCAATTTTGATGGAGCTGTTGCGCGACATAAACGTGGAGGGGCAGTTTCTGCGGTGTGCTGAGACCACACAGGACTATATCTGGGTTCTTTGGCGACAGTCTATCGAGGCATCACCGATCCCACAACCCTGGAAACTTTCGCTTGCAGGGAGGCGTTGGCGCTGGCTCTGGATCTTCAGCTGACAAACATGATGGTCGCTTCAGACTGCAAAGGCGTGGTACTGGACATAAACGAGGGGACAGGAGGTCCGCATTCAGCTATCATACATGAAATAACGCAACGGAGAAGCTCATTCGACTTAGTTTCTTTTGTTTTTGAGCATAGAAATCATAATTTCGAGGCTCATAATCTCGCCAAGTTCGCTTGTAATTTAGAAGTAGGTCGACATGTTTGGCTGGGAATTCCCCATGACCAGATCCGTGTACCTATGAACATTTCTATAATTTAATAAAGTGGCGAGATTTCTCAAAAAAAAAACCCACCATCATCACTGCTTGCGTCTGCAGGTTTCATCTTTCTACTCTACTCTGGAGTCCGTACCAGGGAATGCATCGGACAAACTTTAGGTGTATATATGTACGCAATTAAACCGAAAATGCCGAATGGAGCTCGGCCTCCATGGACGCCGAATTTGAAACGTTCGTAATTCATATTTTATGTTTCAGTTTTTTAAATAATACACATATACTTAATGTATAAGTGTATAAATTTTAAGACGAAATACGTTAAAATGAATCCTACACAAAACAATGCAAATTGTAGCTTTTTAGTGCAGGAACTATTCATCCTCAAAGTCCATGTTTTTTTTTGTTTGCGTAGCTCGCATTTCAAGGTACTTCATCCTGAAATTTTACACATTCACATGCTTGTATACTTGTATTCCTTTTTTTATTTACTCCTTATATTAGTTTTGACCTAAGCCAAACTTTATAGAATTTTACCAAATTTATAGAAAACAATTTAAACTTTCACAATAAAAATATATGTGGTATCAAAAATATATTGAATGATGATTCTAATGTATTGATTTGGTATTGTGGATGTTACATTTTCTGTGTATAAACTTGGTCAAAGTTTAAAAATCTTGACCGAAGATAAAGCTAATATGCAAAGTAAATAAAAAACGGAGGGAGTATTATTTTTGTAGATTTTTTTCAAACTCCAAAACGCCCTACTCCAATTAAATAAATAAATAAAGATATATCATTCAAGAGCACGCTGTGAGAGGTATGGAACGCTCGCCTACAACGCAACTCATACGGGTCGAAGTACATCATATCGTACACATACGGGTTGGGCCCGAGTTAATGCAATGTAAAGAAAATCACGTAATATAAAAGGGCTTTCTTTCCATTAAAAATGTTTCATTGTGTATTTCCAAAATTTAACATTCATTCAAAAACAATGTTCAAACATGTATTTAAAAAATATTCATCATGCATTTAAAAAATGTTAAACGTGTATGAAAACAATTTGACATGCGATTAGAAAAATAAAAAGAAAAAAAGGAAAAAATATAAAAAAAAGATACAAAAACATAGAGAGACAAAAGAAGAAGAAAAACCAGACAGAAAGTTCTAAGGGCCAGTTCTGTTGACAGCTTAAAAAACAAGCTGCCTCCTCCCCAGCTTTTTCCATAAGCCGCCTCTCTTATTCATTGGGGCTTCTAAACTAGTTATGAAATAACTAATTTAGAAGCGTCAACAAATTTTGGGGGCAACTTATTTTCTAATCTGAGGAGAGGTAACTTATTTTTTTAAGCCGCCCAAAAGAACTGGCCGTAAAACTGGTCTAAACGTTCTATAGAGCCTTCCCAACACCACGCGTGGGAGCTACAGTGTTGGACCCGCCTGTTTAGTGAAGCGCCAGAGGTGCGGAAGGAGGGCGGGCGGTGGCTCTGTCTTGTAATAAGCGAGATATAGCCCCCGCGTAGGAGCACACATAGTTTAGTTACGGAAAACCCTATTCGACGCATTCTGCGTCAAACTCTCGACGAATCGCACAGGCGTGGTGACCTAGCGAGCGACTTGGGCCGACCCATCTATAAAGTACGTAAACCTCTCAGATTCTGATTTTGGGAACCTTCTAGAGGTTTCCCAGCCGTTTTTTACCTGTTTGGGGACCTTCTGGAAGGTTCCTGAACTGGATTTTCTGCTTCATTTTTATTCTTATTTTTCAAAAAAAATATATTCTTTTTCTGTCCTTTTTCTTCTCTTCTTTATTTTCTTTCATTTTTCCTTTTCAAGTTGATTTCTTTTCTCAAAAAAATTCCGCAATTTAAAAATGTTATGTATTTCTTAAAATTTGTTCATTTCCAGATTTTGTTCCTGTTTTCAAAGTTTGTTCGGAAATTCCAAAAATGTTTTACTATTCCGAAATTTGTTCACTTCATTTCCAAAAATGTTTGTAAATTCAGAACAGTTTAAAATTTCTTAAAAAGTTCACATTTCTTAGTATTGTTCACAAATTCAAAAAATGTTCACGGATTGCAGAAAATGTTCCTACTTTCAAAATTTGTTCTCAAATTGAAAAATTGTCTGTGTTTCCAAAATTTGTTCACAAATTCAGAAAATGTGAGATAAATTTCATAAAACTTTCTTGATTTAATAAATGCTCATTTTTTAGGAAAATGTTCGCATTTTTACAAAAAATGTTCCTATTATCTAAATTTATTCATAAATTCAAAAAATTCAAATTTTCGTAATTTGTTCTCAAATTGAAAAAATGTTTGCAGGAATTTCATAAAATATTCGCGTTTTGAAAAAACTATCAATAATTTCAGAAACTGTGCATTTTTTCAATTTTGTTCCTGTTTTTAAAAATGTTCACATTTTGAAAAAGTTGTTCGTAATATTGAGAAATGTTCCCGCTTTCAATTTTGTTGCTTTTCTACAAAAAAAATGTTTCAGATTCTCCAAAAATGTTCGAGTCTTTAAAAGATTGTTAGCAAATTTTGAAAATGTTTGGATTTCTAAATATATTTACTTTTGTCAAAAATAAACCACATTCGAAATTTCGAGAAACTTCATTTTCTTTTGCCGCCTATAGTTTATATTAACCGAGCTACCATTTTCGGACAAGCAGGTACATGAACACAATGCTTAGCGATGTGGTCGACTCACTTGAGGTCGTGTGTTCAGAACCCCACACGCACGTTTTTGCGATATTTTGCGGCCGTTCTTTAAATTTTGCCGTAGCCGTCCTCTTCCTTAATCTTTCACTAGAGTTGGCTTGTCGCATTGGCTAGATGCGCAGTCGTGTTAACCGCTTATCGCGAGTACGAATCACACCTAGGGGCCGTTTTTTGTTGTTGATTTTTCAAGGCGCGCTATCCTAAATGGGCCAGCCCAGGTCAGCAACTTTCTTTGGGAACCATCGACTGTTTGCTGCAGTAAGCGGACTATAGGAGGTCCCTTTAGTTACGACCCAGTCTGGGGGATCATGAAACATGATGATGTGTTAGAGTCAGGCCCAGTCCTAGTGGCACATAACAAAACAGCCCATGTGGAAATCTAGGACTACGGAGCCCATGTCCTCCCGTGGTCAGTTTTTTTTGTTTCTTTGCTTATTCTTTTCTAGCAGGCTGATCCGCACATTCAGCGCGGCTAAAGCATTACTTGTTTAAAATTCTGGAATAGCATTACGCCATTTTGAATATGTATTGTTTTGTAATAAACATTTTTATGCAGTGCATTATTAATATTTGAAGCATAATATATGCATACTTATTTATGTGAATATATCTTAAATTTAGCTCAAGCTCTTAAGGATATCAATACTGAAGTTGCTTGGCTTAACGGTCGAGGCTATTTACTTTGTTGTTAATTATAAAGTTGGAGAATCTAGTTTTCAAAAACTCATTGTATAGGCAAATCTTCATGTGACATCCGTGTTTACAACTTTAGTGGTACTTCTGGTTTTCACCTTGATACAATTTATCCAATATTTTGGAAAACATAGTTGACCTTGTGGCACCACATCAGCTCTTACATGTGGGCCAGGCCTATCATAATCAGGGTTAATTCGGCCAAACCGGTAACTAGCGCAAGGTGGTAGTTTTCTGCTAAAAAAATTAGACTCTGAGTTGTAGTTTCTTGTAACCCTTAAAAATGTGGCTAATTTTTTTAAATAATACATTTTTTTATTAAATTACAGAAATATTACGCTGAAAAAATAATTTTCAAAAATAATACACCGTCGGCCCGCTGCAGGCCGACTGGACCTAATCGGCCCACAGCAGGCCGATCGGCTTGCTGCTGGCCGACTGCAGGCCCGGCTGGCACGCGGCGGCCTCTGATTGGGCTG